>NC_089217.1:103016-115516 GCF_963930695.1 Labrus bergylta
GTTTCTGAACATCTGATTGTTTTCACCTGTGAACTCTAACAGCTGGGAACAGATGTTGGACCTGCTGCAGGGATTTGCTCACGGTCAGCACGTTTGAGCGTCAGTGAGGTCCAGTGCTGATGATGGCTGAAAAGGTCTGCCTCACATCGCTGCTCCAGATCATCCCAGAGCTGCAGGACGGGGTGAAGTACAGAACCCGGTGCAGACCAGGTCAGCCTGATCTCCTTTAATGTTTAAACAACTACAAAGAGGAATGCTAGGGTAATGCAGGTTGTATATCTGTAACAGTTTTTGTTCCTCTGTCAGTTAATAAAGAACATTTGAATTTGTGAGGCGGTGCAGATGGATGCAGAGACAGAGAGAGTGGGAGAGATGTTACCATGGCAACAGGTGGAGGGGTCACTGAGTCGGGGAGAGGCCAAGCGAACTCTTTCTATTTACAATATGTGTGTGTGTTTGTTAATGTGTGTGTGTGTGTGTGTGTGTGTGTGTGTGTGTGTGTGTGTGTTGGTGTGTGTGTGTTTGGTGACCTTGGCGCCGATGCCAGGGAGGCTTTGAGTCAACCGCGCCTGGCAACCAACCAGAGCTGGCACCAGACACACACACAGACACACACACACACACACACACACACATGCACACCTGTCAACACAAACAAGCACACACAATTCACACCCCTGCCTACAGGTATCACTCTGGTTGTCATGGTAACTGATCCATAGAACCTGCAGAGCTCGATGGACGACACCACGGGGGCCCGGCTGTAACCACTCCCCCCCCCCCCCCAGGCTTTTATTCTGAAAATAAATGATCATAACATGTTGGTTTGATAAGTTGACTACATGCTGCCGGCTCGTATAAACATGTTGTTGGTGTTTTTAGGGGACGTGGTCCACGTCAGTCTATGAAGTGAACTCTCTAAACCCCATGAAGCCTCATTAGAGTCCAGATGCAGAGATCCACTCAGACCATCGACCAGTGTTTCCTCAGCTCGCTGTCTCTGTTGTTTACGAGTATGTCTGTAGGAAAACTCTGATCTGTTTCTGTCCTCTCCTCACCTGGTTATTGTCTGCTCCCTCCCCCACAAAACCCCCCCGCCTTTTTCATTTGTTTCCTGTCATTCGTTCAGCTCGCTGTCTCTGAGTATTGACAGCAGAGAGAGCAGCTCAAACACACATCTACACAGTGTGTGTGTGTGTGTGTGTGTGTTGTGTGTGTGTGTGTGTGTGTGTGTGTGTGTGTGTGTATGTGTGTGTGTTTAGGGTGTTACATAACAACCTCGTCTCTCTCTTCTTGATATGACACTAAAATAGCTGCTTCGGCTTCACACTCTGTTGTTCTTCTGAGTCTCTTAAAAGCACCAATTAGAAACATTTAATCACTGCGCAGAGAGAGAGAGAGGAGAGAGAGGAGAGGATAGAGAGAGAGGAGAGAGAGAGAGAAGAGAGACAGAGAGAGAGAGAGAGAGAGAGAGAGAGAGACAGAGAGAGAGAGAGACAGAGAGAGAGAGAGAGAGAGAGATACACAGAGAGAGAGACAGAGAGAGAGAGAGAGACAGAGAGAGGGAGAGAGAGAGACAGAGAGAGAGAGAGAGGAAGAGAGAGAAGAGAGAGAGAGACAGAGACGAGAGAGAGAGAGAGAGAGAGAGACAGAGAGAGAGAGAGAGAGAGAGACAGAGAGAGAGAGACAGAGAGTCTGACGGAAACCTTTCGAGGTTCTCAGCATTCTGATCCTGTATTTGATCATGTCTATAAACCCCTCTATTTCAGCCCTGCTCAGAACAGGCTGTTCTGTGTCTGTACCTTTAAATATGTAAATGAGCTATGTCTGACCACAGCCCCCCTCTGTGGCTGTACCTTTAAATATGTAAATGAGCTGTGTCTCTGGAAGGGCTTGGGTGTACTCGATCTTTCTCGCTCCATGTCCTATTGTTTACGGTGAGAAGGCAGAGCTCAGAGGGCAGAACCAAACACCTAGCTGTGGAGGAGTCACCCACTTGGGGGAGGGAGGCTACTGCCCTTTGTGATGTCATGAAGGGAAAATCTCCAAACGGCCTGTTTGAGCACACATTTTCTGAAAAGTGGAGGCAGGGAGAAGACGGAGAGGATGGACTTTTCTCATCATTGGGGGATTTGTAGACGGATTAGAGAAAACATGGTGCATCATATGAGACATTAAAGAGGAGAGGATCACTTCATGTGTTCACTGATTACTGTGTGTCTGGTAGATGATTAGCATAGCTTAGCATAAAGACTGAAAGCAGGGGTAAACTAGCCTCTCTGGCTCTTATTTTATTTTTTGGAGCCTTTTTAGCCATCATTGGATAGGAGTGTTGTAGAGAGACAGGTTCACTTTGTCCTTATTAAAGATGATTGCAGCTGTTCTGACAGGAAAGTCTTAAAGTCCATCAGTACTGTCCTGGTCCTGAGCGTCCAGATTATATCTGCAGATCTCAGTGCTTAGTTCCCTCTCCTGATCCTGACTCACTTTGACTCTCTGAGTGTAACTCGTGCAGAAAGGACTGTGATTAAATGTCTCTAATTGGAAGTGTGTTGCATAATGAGCTTCTGTGTGAGCGACCAGAGGTTTGGCTTGTTTATTTAGAACTCTGTAAACAGAAGTGATCTGGGTTTCATCAAAGAGGAAACTACTGAATTTACACAAAATAAAACTCTGTCTCTTGACCTGCATCTTATACTCTCTGAATCAGGAAAACCATGATCTGATAGATCATCAAGTCTTTGGACGATTCTCAAATCAAAAGTCAACAAATCAGAGCAAAAAAAAAGAAAAGACTGAATTTGTTCTGAGGTGTTTGTACACCTCGAGACGGTTAAACAGAATGTAAACGTGCTCAAACTAGGATCAATATTGGAGATGCGCTTTTGAAAAATGGAGAGAGGTGAGAAACACAGAAAGGTTTACAGACCCATGCAGAGCTGGATAAACACTGAAGCTTCAGAGTCCACACACATGGTGACCTGAGTGAGCATCCACTGTAGACTTAAAATTTTCTCTTAACCAACAAGTCAGCTGGGAACAAAGTGACATCATTCTTCTTCAGTTAATCTCTCTGACACAACATGCATAAGACAGAAGATACATCATGAATCCTGTCAGCGAAACATTTCAGAAATCAAGAGTTCCTTTAAGATCACACTCGATCTTTACTACAGGCTAAACGCTGAAGATAACACATTTCAGCTCCAACATAGCTTTGTCTTTCCTTATTGGCCAGAAAAGTTCCTTTGCAGTTTTTGTGAGTGTTCAAAGTCAGATCGTCCTCCTGGGGCCCCGACAGCGAGTCAGAGGAAAGTGTTTTTACAGCCGTCCACAAACACCTGAACACAGCTCTTTGTTTTAGTGTTGGAGCAGCGATCAGCTTGTTAACCCTGAAGCTGATGATGTCTGCTCAGCTGAAGAGGCTTTCTGCTCTCCTCACTGAAATCAATCCAGCTCAGTATCTCCTCAGTCTCATCTGTGACTGTCGTCCTCCAGCTCTTTGGAAGTAATCCCTTTAAACTCCTCTCAGAGGTCTGGGATGCTTTCGGCTCCACTTTGCTCACTGCTGAAAAATAAATTCCTCACCTCTGGCTGTTTCCCAAACTGCTTTCAAACAGAGAGCGTGTCCTAAAGAGAGCACCCGGCGTTCATCCATCGTCTCCTCTGAACCCCGCACAACAGGCCTCCAAATTACCTCTGAGAGCCGAGGTCATGGAAGAGAAAGTGTTGCTAAAAGACATTGGAAGTAGATTAGAGTGATAACATCTCCATTCCTCTTCTGTCTGCTTTGTGCCCGCAGCACAGGAACAGCAGAGCGAGTGACCACGGAGCATCTTCAGCTCCAAATGATGCTTCAGTCGGACTTTATGAAAAACAGAGACTCTGTGCTCATAGTTCAAACTCAGTGTTCAGAGCCGGGTCTAAGACTTCTCTACCTATTACAGTTCTACAATTCACTTAGCAGACTCTTTTATCCAAAGCGACGTACATCAGAGAGTAAGAACAACACAAGCAAGGATCTAGAAAAAAGGGAACAATGTCAGTAAGAGCAAACGATCAGCTTTGAGTCTGATTGGACACACAGGTGCTGACAGGAAGTGACCAGAGGCAAAGCACAACATTGAGGGCAGTTCTTGAGAGCTCTAATCAGTATAGAAACCATCTTATAAGTCGTCGTTATCAAACAAAAACCATCGTCATTACCATCATCATCATCAATAATATGGAGACCATCATCATTAAGTTAGTAGGTATTCATGAAAGAGCTGGGTCTTTAGCTTTTTCTTAAAGGTGCAGAGGGACTCTGCAGATCACATGGAGTTTGGAAGTTCATTCCACCACCGGGGGGGGCGACAGAGGAGAAGAGTCTAGTCAGAGACTTAGGACTCCTCCCCTGTACATTATCTGATTTCATGAGCCCTGAAAGATCTCCCACTTCTCCCAGGCTCCCAGATCTCTGAAGAAACCAACGAGCTCCAGACGACACACTGAGGGACTCTGGGAGGGGAAGTCTGATTCTGACAGTCTGTTGTTGAACATGATAGAGAGGAGTCCTGCCCCTAAAGATTGAGCCCCCCCCGGTCCCCCCTGCAGTCTGAACTGTGAACTGGACTAAAGGGAAATCTTCTGCAGCTGAAGACCTTGTTTATTGTCTGTTCATTCTGGACGTCTATGCGTCACTTTATGAAATGAAAGTCGACATGGGAGATGTTTAATAAGTTCGGTCAGTAGATGAAGGCGATGAGACGTTCAGCGGGGATCTGAGGATCACTTCTTTATTATTTCTGCTTCTCTTGTTCAGTCTCCTCCACTTTATTCAATATTAATGTTCACTTCTCTCAAACAGCTGAGGACGGGATGAGACTGAGGCAGCAGCAGGCGGACAGCTGACTGGCCTGCAGCTCCCAGTGTGTGTGTGTTTTAGTGTGTGTGTGTGAAAGTGTGTGTTTGTGTGAAAGTGTGTGTGTGTGTGGACGTGTACATTTTTCAGTTGAGTCCATCTGTTGTTGCGCGTTGGCCCGCGGCGACTGCACGAGAGAAAGAGTGAGAGACAACGAGGAAAAGAAGAAAGACGGGAAGAAAAGATACAAGTGGAGGAATGACGGGGTGTGTTTCTGTGTGTGTGTGTGTGTGTGAGAGAGAGAGTGTGTGTGTGTGAGAGAGAGTGTGTGTGTGTGTGAGAGAGAGTGTGTGTGTGTGTGTGTGTGTGTGCGTGTGTGTGTGTGTGTCTCTGTGTGTCTCTGTGTGTGTGTGTGTGTGTGTGTGTGTGTGTGTGTTGGACCTCAGGCTCTGCTGTCTGTGTGTCTCTGTGGCTCCAGATGGAGCCAGAACTCAACAGAACACATTAGTCCACTTGGCGTGTTCGCACACGCGTTCAGACACACTCAGATATTCAGAGTAATCCTCCTGACAGCCGGATCACCTGAGCCTCCACTCGCTACGCTGCTGCAAGATTTCTGCTCCGCTGGATCAGAGAGAGCGGCCCGTTATCGCTCCTTCAGTTATCTCCACTTTGGGATTGAAACAAGGAAACACCAATCCTGGGCTGGGACCGAGTTTCTTCAGCATTTTTAGGTTTCACAGAGAAAGAAGAAGAAGAAGAAGGAGGAAGAGGTGGAGGAGGAGGAGGTGGAGGAGGATGAGGAGGAGGAGGAGGAGATGGAGGAAGAGGAGGAGGAGGAAGAGGTGGAGGAGGAGGAAGAGGAGGAGGACAAGGAGGAGGAGGAAGAGGTGGAGGAGGAGGAAGAGGAGGAGGAGGAGGTGGAGGAAGAGGAGGAGGAGGAGGAGATGGAGGAAGAGGAGGAGGAGGACAAGGAGGACGAGGAGGAGGAGGAGGAGGAAGAGGTGGAGGAGGAGGACGAGGAGGACAAGGAGGATGAGGAGGAGGAGGAGGAGGACAAGGAGGAGGTGGAGGAGGATGAGGAGGAGGAGGAGGAGGACAAGGAAGAGGAGGAGGAGGAGGAGGAGGACAAGGAGGAGGTGGAGGAGGTGGAGGAGGATGAGGAGGAGGAGGAGGACAAGGAAGAGGAGGAGGAGGAGGAGGAGGACAAGGAGGAGGTGGAGGAGGAGGAGGAGGAGGACAAGGAGGAGGAGGAGGAGGAGGAGGAGGACAAGGAGGAGGTGGAGGAGGACAAGGAGGAGGTGGAGGAGGACAAGGAGGAGGAGGAGGAGCCATGTTTAGGAGACTGGGACTTTATCAGTTGAGCACGCACTATTTCCTCCACGCCTTCAAACATATAGGTCACATATCTGGATCGCCCCTCTGAGCGGGGAGGAAAATACGGTTAATGTTTGTAGAACGGTTAATGAGAAACAAGAACATAAGAAGAAACCTTTGAGTAGAGCTTCACTTTCTCCTCTTATATCTAGAGACATAGACATAGCAGAGGGGACATGGGGCAGAGGGGACATAGAGCAGAGGGGACATAGGGCATAGGGGACATAGAGCAGAGGGGACATAGGACAGAGGGGACATAGGGCAGAGGGGACATAGGACAGAGGGGACATAGGACAGAGGGGACATAGGGATGAGGAGACATAGGGCAGAGGGGACATAGGGATCAGGGAACATAGAGCAGAGGGGACATAGAGCAGAGGGGACATAGGGCAGAGGGGACATAGGGATGAGGGAACATAGGGCTGAGGGGACATAGGGCAGAGGGGACATAAGACAGAGGGGACATAGGGATGAGGGGACATAGGACAGAGGGGACATAGGGATGAGGGGACATAGGGCAGAGTGGACATAGGTGTAGCCGATATTAGCAGCAACGTTTCACAACCTCTCTTCCTGCAGGACTCAGGACTGTGGATTAACATCTTGGTTACTTTTTACCAAGAAACAAAGGAACTGATCAATGATTTAAGTCTCCCTCTCAGACAGGCTCTGGAGGACATGATATTATAAACATTTACAAAGCCTTGAGTAAACAACCAAGCGGAAACAGAACACTCTGCTATCTACGAATTGACCCCAAAGACATGAACTGTGACCGAAACCAGTCTCTGCAAAGTCGTAAAATTTGACCATCTGTTGAAGTACTACTGAAGAACTGATCAAACCACAACGTTCAATTCTGCATCAAATGAACATTTATATCTTTCTTCAGCTAGATATTTGTAATTGTCACATTAAATGTATTATAATCATCTTTTTAAACTCAAAATCTGATGTTCAGAATACAAATAAGAGTTATTATAGTTTTAATAGGAATTTGACATGGCGCGCTATTGCCATCTAGTGTTAGAATATCCATGAATACGTAACCTTCATAGTTATACATTTAGACGTGTTATAAAGCATACTCTTTGATATTAGCTATAGAAGGTGCTATTATATCTACTTTATTAATATGTCTTATTAAGAATGTTGACTGTATAACATGTTTTTGTTCACCTACAGGCTGGGAGTAACTGAGGATGTTCCCAGATGGTGTGATTTTCATCTCAACATGAATCTGATAGAAATGTTTGTCTAAATATATGACGTGAACCTACATCAACGTAGGACCACCGGGCCAGCCCCAACCCAAGTACAAGCACCAAACCTCACAACTCCCCAAGCACCTCCAGTTCCACCTCAGGGCCCTATTGTAGTTCAGGAGACCAAGCTGGCAACCCCAGCCCGCTATGACGGGCATCCAGGGAGGTGTAAGGGATTTATCACCCAATGCAGTTTAGTGTTTGAGTTCCAACCCTCTATGTTTAGCACAGACTGAGCCCGGTTAGCATATATAATATCCCTTCTCTCAGACAAGGCCCTTTCATGGGCTACAGCCTTGTGGGATAGGCAGACTCCTGTCTGCGCTGACTCTGCCCTCATCATGGCGGAGATGAGAGGGGTGTTCGACCACGATGTAAGTGGCCAGGAAGCAGCCAAATGCCTTCTTAGGTTACGTCAGGGCTCTTCAAGCGTAGCAGGATTTTCAATTCAATTCCGAACTTTAGCTACCGAATCAGGTTGGAACAGGAACGCTCTGGTAACCACTTTTATTCATGCCTTGTCTGAGAAGGTTAAGGATGAGTTCGCTTCCCATGACGTTCCGGATTCACTTGAGGATTTAATCTCACTGGCAATTAGAATTGACAATAGAATCCGTGAGCGCAACAGAGAGAGAAAACAGGCGTACACAGGCGTTTAACATCCCTCGTGAAAGACCTTACCATACCCTGCCTAAGGGATCCCTTAACAATGATGATCAGGAACCCATGCAAATAGGACGCACACAGCTTACTTCAGCAGAAAGACAGAGGCGTATGAGCAGTGGAGCTTGTCTATACTGTGGGAGGGTGGGTCACTTTGTTCGCGAGTGCCCTTCAATGCAGAAACATGATACGCAGGGAAACGAGTAGACTCGTCAGACCATGGGGAGTTCTTGCTGAGTCTTAATAATTCCCCGCCTGTGGCCAATAATCACACTTTTTTGTCCCTTGAGTTATTTTGGCATGGACACTGGTGCAACTTCTCGGCATTTGTTGATTCAGGAGCAGCAGGTAGTTTTATGGACTCAACCCTGGCCCGAAATCTCAAACTACCCATTTTTGATCTTCCTTGTCCACTCGCAATCACCGCAGTAGATGGACAACCTTTGGGTAGGGTTGAGAGGGTCACCTGCCCGATTTTCAGTCGCATTGGCAATCACATGGAAGAGATTCAGTTTTTTCTTATTGATGCACCTCAGTTACCCCTCATTCTGGGACACCCATGGCTCAAGGAACACAACCCTCACATCAATTGGAGGACTGGGAAGGTGCTGAGCTGGGGCCCAGACTGTACATCTCACATGATGGAATCAGACTCTGTTCAACTCCAACATTTGGGCCTTGAGCTTCCTGCTGCCACCAACACCTCTGCCTCAAAATCTCCCAGTTCAGTAGGTCTCACCTGTTCTACCCCCAGTGATCCCCTGACTCTTGGGGCTCTTGAGTCTTTGACTCCTTCTGATTCTTCGTCCTCTGTGTCTCTTCTTCCCAATGGGGTTCCTGCAGAGTTTGCTGAACTTAGTGAAGTTTTCTGTAAACAGAAGGCCTCCATCCTTCCTCCCCATAGGCACTACGATTGTGCCATTAATCTCCTCCCAGGCACTACACCACCAAGGGGCCGCCTGTATTCCTTATCTCGACCTGAAACATCAGCTATAACAAGTTATATTGATGAAGCTTTAGCTGCAGGTTTCATCAGCCCTTCTACATCTCCAGCTGGGGCTGGGTTTTTCTTTGTGGGGAAGAAAGATGGGGGGCTAAGACCCTGCATTGATTACAGGGGTCTAAATAAGATCACTGTAAAAAAACGTTACCCACTCCCTCTCATGTCCACAGCATTTGAGCGGCTACAGGGGTGCCCTTCTTTACAAAGTTGGACCTTAGGAACGCCTACAATCTGGTACGCATACGAGAAGGGGACGAGTGGAAAACAGCCTTCAACACTCCATGGGGGCACTATGAATATCTGGTTATGCCCTTCGGACTATTGAATGCCCCAGCAGTTTTCCAGGCATTTGTTAATGATGTCCTCAGGGAAATGCTTGAAATTTTTGTTTACGTGTATCTGAATGACATCCTGATTTTTTCTAAGTCCTATCAGGAGCATGTGTCTCATGTTAAGAGGGTTCTCCAGAAGTTGTTGGAGCATCAACTCTTTGTCAAGGCAGAAAAATGTGTCTTTCATGTCTCAAGTTTCTAGGGTACATTGTGACCCAGGGCAGTGTCCCAATGGACCTAAACAAGGTCAATGCGGTGCAGGAGTGGCCTCGATCTGACTCTGTCAAACAGGTTCAGCGTTTTGTGGGGGTCGCAGATTTTTATCTGCGCTTCATTAGGGGCTTTAGTTCGATTGCTGGCCCTATTTTAGCACTGGTAAAGGGGACTCCTTCACGATTCCGTTGGTCCCGAGAGGCTGAGAAGGCTTTTACGGGGGTTAAGAGAAGGTTTACCACCGCACTGGTCCTTATTCACCCAGACCCCTCAATACCTTTTGTGGTTGAGGTCGATGCCTCTGATGTGGGAGTTGGGGCAGTTTTGTCCCAGCGTTCCCCAAAGGACCAAAAGCTCCATCCATGTGGATTTTTCTCTCGTCTCCTACCAGCCAAGAGAAATTATGATGTTGTTAATAAGGAGCTGCTTGCAGTGAAGTTGGCCTTGGAGGAGTGGCGCCACTAGCTTGAAGGCTCCGAGCAGCCGTTTCAGGTCTGGACAGACCACAAGAATCTGGCTTATATCCAGCAGGCCAAACGCCTAAACCCTTGCCAGGCTCGATGGGCCCTTTTTTTCAACAGGTTCGATTTCAACCTGTCATACCGTCCAGGTTCTAAGAATCTGAAACCAGATGCCCTGTCTCGTGGATTTGACTGTTTAGGTAGTGACAGTTCTCCAGAGCCCATTGTGCCCCTTACTCGCATCCTTGCGCCACTCACCTGGGAGATTGACTCTGCGGTTCAGGGGGCTCAGCAGCAGGAGCCAGACCCAGGAGGAGGGCCCCCAGGCTGTCCAGCCCCAAAGTATCGGGTTGGTCAGAGGGTGTGGCTCTCCACAAGGGATCTCCCGCTGCGGGTAGAGTCTCGCAAATTGGTTCCGCTCTTCGTTGGCCCCTTCAAGATCATTCGAAAGATTAACCCTGTCACTTTTTGACTCCTGCTACCCCGGTCCATGAGGATTCACCCCTCGTTTATGTTTCTTGCCTCAAGCCAGTCTGCACTAGTTCACTGGCACCTCCAGTGAGGCCTCCGCCTCCACCCAGGTTGGTTGGGGGTCAACCAGCTTATACAGTTCGGCGGCTATTGAACAGTAGACTGGGAGGGATATGGTCCCGAGGAGCGTGCCTGGGTCCCAGCTAAGCACATTTTGGACCCAGGCCTTATCCGGGACTTCTGTCACCTGCGGCCCGCTGGCTCTGTTGGAACGTCGGGTGCCGTTCCTTAGAGGGGGGGTCCTGTGAGGGCACTCACTCTTTCGGCTCAGTGAGAGTGGCGAGAGAATCAACTCATTGCAATCAGGTGTGTGTGGCACTGATTGGCTGTGATTAAGCCCAGGTGTGGGGAGTTTTCATATACCCTGAGTCTCCAGTGTTCTGTGCTGACTCATTATCTCAACTTCAGAGGTTGGTAGTGAGAGGTTCTCCCTGTGGTTTCTCGAGTGGTTGTGTGTATCTGTAAACACCAACTAAGAACTTTCTGCATAAGATTTCCGTTGCCGGTCTCCCAGTGTATAACTTGGGGTGCTGGATAGTTTCGTGTCTACTCCAGTCTTTTGATTTATCAAAGGTCTCCCTGGCAGCCTTTGCCTTTTGTTTCGTGTTTTCTGGGTCTCCTGGACGATTTTGGTTTTCAGTCAGCTGCTTGGCAGCAGTGGTTTAGTTAATCCTTTTTGGTGCTTTATTTAGGTTAGGAAGCCTGTTGTGGCTCTATACAGTTGTGTTGTTTCTTCCCCCCTTTCCAATCTATCGCTACTGCGATTTTGTGGTTATCCTTCTTGTCGGAGACTGAAACGCGGGACCAGTCGGCAGAGTTCATCCGAACCACCTCACAGTAAGAGTGTTTGTTCCACAGTGGGTGTTGAGAGATTAGGTCGTGAGTCGTGTCTATTCAGAGCTCCTTTAAATCCAAATAGAATCCAAACATTCGTTTATCAACTTGTTCCCTTTTGATCATTTGCTGATTAAGTCATTCAAACAATACCGTGTTTTATCTCGTTATTTAATATATAATGTCACCATATGCTATAATTGCATTATCCCGATCTTAAGAATCATTTTCTTTATCTGTTTCATCTATACCTTTGTTGTATATATTGTTTGTATTGTTTACCCTTTTCATATTAAATTTGACACATAAAATTCAGGACTTTGTCTGTGTGTTTTCTGGTTTAAACATTTCTAGAATTCTAAAAAAAAATTTGTGGTGCTCCGAGGTTAAATAAAGATATAATATCTTAATAAATTAATTACGCAACACAGGGCTGAGGGAACATAGGGCAGAGGGGACATAGGGAACATAGGGATGAGGGAACAAAGGGGACATAGGGAAGATCCCTTGCACTTTAATTAAGTTCCTTACAAATATAGAGTTTTGAATTGAATTATCTTGATGAGGATGTTTTTGGCACTTGAGGAAATGTCACAATGTCAACATCATTAGGCCTCATCCTCCAGGGGGGGCGTGAACATCCAGAGATGATATGACACTCTGGATGATTGAAACACGAGGAGTGGAGAGTCAGACGAACAAATGGACGTCCTCGGGCTCATCTCTGATGGGACGAAAAAACTAAACGACTCTGACTTAAATTCTTTATGTTATGATCTGTATCTCCGTCCTGCTGCACAGCGCTCTGCTCCCTCTGTCCCTTTAAATCTGTATCTCAGCTCATCATTCCTCTCTCGCTCTCTCAGGGGAGCTCGATGCCCTGCATGACAACAGATGGAGCCCTGAGGCTCTGGGACCTCACACACACACGCACAGACACACAGACACACACAGACACACACACACACACACACACAC
>NC_089217.1:120516-135516 GCF_963930695.1 Labrus bergylta
TGGTGACGTATATATGTTTAGATTCTTATTCTTAATCTTATTGCGTAAACTTGGTTTAATTTAAACAAATGTCCTCCGGTCAGAGTGGGAGTCACCCTTGGGCGGCCCCCCCCCCTCTTGCAGCTGATAAAAGTTCACACTCAGCTCAGATCTCCGGGTTTGGTTCTTGCTCTTGCTCGCTTCTCTTCGGACTTTAGTTCAAATAAGCTTAAGACTTTTAAGTTTGCGCCATAGAGAGTAAATATGGCCATCAGGTTAATTTGAATTGGAAATTGACGTATCAAAAGACTCTTTAGTATTTTTCCTGTTGGATCCACTTGGAGCTGATGATGACACAACCACGACAGCTGAACTGCCATTCCACCTCCATCCCAGCTGCACACTCCGACCCAGGTGCTAAGGCATGAAATCTGGCCCGTGGACCTCTCTGGGCCTGAAAAGAACCACTTGTCGGAGACTGAAACGTGGGACCAGTCGGCAGAGTTCATCTGAACCACCTCACAGTAAGAGTGTTTGTTCCACAGTGGGTGTTGAGAGATTAGGTCGTGAGTCGTGTCTCACAGAGCTCCTCTTCAGAGCTCCTTTAAATCCAAATAGAATCCAAACATTCGTTTATCAACTTGTTCCCTTTTGATCATTTGCTGATTAAGTCATTCAAACAATACCGCGTTTTATCTCGTTACTTAATATATAATGTCACCATATGCTATAATTGCATTATCATTTCATTATCATATCATTCTTAAGAATCATTTTCTTTATCTGTTTCATCTATACCTTTGTTGTATATATTGTTTGTATTTGTAACACTGCTGACATTGGACAACAGCATCTGTCATTCAAATCCTGAGCCAATTGGATGCAGCCTACAGCCAACAGGCATCTACCCCCTTTCACCAGGTGCACTAATCACCTGATTGAAACCAATCAAGGAGTCAGTCAGAAGGCAGCAGGACACAGTCATTCCTACAACAGTCAAGGAGAACTTCTCTTTCACTTTCTCTTTCAAAGGTATTTTTATTGAAAGATAATAACAGAAAATAGCTTTTACTGTACAGGGAAATATTTTATTTTCTTCCCCCCACCCACCCTTAACAAAAACACTCATACATGTCACAAAACATCCAAACATGAGACAAGCCTAATCCAGACGACAAACAACCACAGCTGTAGCCTAGAAGTCACATTCTGAATAATAAAAGGTCAAGGTCAACAATCAACACATCTGTACAGATAAGGGCAGTCCTTCCTGCGAACTCTAAAGGAAGCCGAGTTGCATTTAAGAGTTATGTTGATATATAGGATGCAGTAACACACCCCAAACTACCCGCCCCCACCCAACAAAATACTTGGACGAGAAAGAAAAAAATAATAATAAAGAAATAAAATAAAATAAAATAAAATAAAGAACTTTACAAAAATAAATAAATCATACCAAGAAAAATAAGGAAAGAAAAAAAACCCCACAGTAATAGGCTACTCAGATATGACAGTAGTGGGTCTCTCAAAGAATTTCAGGAAGGGGTTCCACAATTTATGAAATTTGCTTTCTGTTCCCTGGGTAGTGTAACATATTTTCTCTAGATTCAAACAGGTCATTGTATCTCTGATCCAGTGCGAGAAGGACGGAGGGATAGGGTCTCTCCACTTAAGTAAAATTGGGCCAGCAAAGACGAAAAGGCCAGGACATTGAGTTTTGCTTTTGGCAGGTCCAAATCTGGAGATATGCCAAAGATAGCGGTCAAAGGGTTTGGCTGAAATTGGTGGTGAAGTATCTCTGACATAGTTTGGAAAAATGATGTTCAGAATTGAGCTAAAGCGGGACAAGACCAATACATGTAAATGAGCGAGCCAGGAGCACCTTTACATTTATCACAAGTAGGGTCAACATCAGGATACATGCGAGCCAATTTGGTTTTAGATATATGAATGCGATGAACTACTTTAAACTGCAAAAGAGCATGACGGGCACACAAGGAAGAAGAGTGCACATGTTTAAGGGTTAAATCCCATATGTTGTCCGAAAAAGTAAAGCCTAGGTCCTGTTCCCAAGCTGTTCTGATAGCAGCCATAGAGGGACAATGCAACTTAGAAATAAGGTTGTATAGGTTAGACATTATCCCTTTTGACATTGGTTTGACAGAGAGAAATGTATCAATCGGATTGACAGGTGGTTTAGAAGGGAACCGTGGAATTAAACCCTGTACATAATGCCTAATCTGTAAAAAACGAAAAGAATGCGTTCTAGGGATACCAAAGGCATCACTTAGTTGAGAGAAGCATGCAAACTGATTATCAAAGAACAGATCATCATGTATTGAGACTCTCGTCTCGAGCAGTAGGCCCGGGTTCGCTTCCACCCGTGGCCCCTTTCCACATGTCGTTCCCCGCTCTCTCTCTCTGGTTTCTGACTCTATCCACTGTCCTCTCTCTCTCTGGTTTCTGACTCTATCCACTGTCCTCTCTCTCTCTGGTTTCTGACTCTATCCACTGTCCTCTCTCTCTCTGGTTTCCGACTCTATCCACTGTCCTCTCTCTCCCTGGTTTCCGACTCTATCCACTGTCCTCTCTCTCCCTGGTTTCCGACTCTATCCACTGTCCTCTCTCTCTCTGGTTTCTGACTCTATCCACTGTCCTCTCTCTCTCTCTGGTTTCTGACTCTATCCACTGTCCTCTCTCTCTCTGGTTTCTGACTCTATCCACTGTCCTCTCTCTCCCTGGTTTCCGACTCTATCCACTGTCCTCTCTCTCCCTGGTTTCCGACTCTATCCACTGTCCTCTCTCTCCCTGGTTTCCGACTCTATCCACTGTCCTCTCTCTCCCTGGTTTCCGACTCTATCCACTGTCCTCTCTCTCCCTGGTTTCCGACTCTATCCACTGTCCTCTCTCTCTCTGGTTTCTGACTCTATCCACTGTCCTCTCTCTCTCTCTGGTTTCTGACTCTATCCACTGTCCTCTCTCTCTCTGGTTTCTGACTCTATCCACTGTCCTCTCTCTCCCTGGTTTCCGACTCTATCCACTGTCCTCTCTCTCCCTGGTTTCCGACTCTATCCACTGTCCTCTCTCTCCCTGGTTTCTGACTCTATCCACTGTCCTCTCTCTCTCTGGTTTCTGACTCTATCCACTGTCCTCTCTCTCTCTGGTTTCTGACTCTATCCACTGTCCTCTCTCTCCCTGGTTTCCGACTCTATCCACTGTCCTCTCTCTCCCTGGTTTCCGACTCTATCCACTGTCCTCTCTCTCCCTGGTTTCTGACTCTATCCACTGTCCTCTCTCTCTCTGGTTTCTGACTCTATCCACTATCCTCTCTCTCTCTGGTTTCTGACTCTATCCACTGTCCTCTCTCTCTCTGGTTCCGACTCTATCCACTGTCCTCTCTCTCCCTGGTTTCTGACTCTATCCACTGTCCTCTCTCTCCCTGGTTTCTGACTCTATCCACTGTCCTCTCTCTCCCTGGTTTCTGACTCTATCCACTGTCCTCTCTCTCCCTGGTTTCTGACTCTATCCACTGTCCTCTCTCTCTCTGGTTTCTGACTCTATCCACTGTCCTCTCTCTCCCTGGTTTCTGACTCTATCCACTGTCCTCTCTCCCTGTTTTCAGACTCTATCCACTGTCTTCTCTCTCTCTCTGGTTTCTGACTCTATCCACTGTCCTCTCTCTCTCTGGTTTCTGACTCTATCCACTGTCCTCTCTCTCCCTGGTTTCTGACTCTATCCACTGTCCTCTCTCCCTGTTTTCAGACTCTATCCACTGTCTTCTCTCTCTCTCTGGTTTCTGACTCTATCCACTGTCTTCTCTCTCTCTCTGGTTTCTGACTCTATCCACTGTCCTCTCTCTCTCTGGTTTCTGACTCTATCCACTGTCCTCTCTCCCTGTTTTCAGACTCTATCCACTGTCTTCTCTCGGTCTCTGGTTTCTGACTCTATCCACTGTCCTCTCTCTCTCTGGTTTCTGACTCTATCCACTGTCCTCTCTCTCTCTGGTTTCTGACTCTATCCACTGTCCTCTCTCTCTCTCTGGTTCCGACTCTATCCACTGTCCTCTCTCTCCCTGGTTTCTGACTCTATCCACTATCCTCTCTCTCTCCCTGGTTTCTGACTCTATCCACTGTCCTCTCTTTCTCTCTGGTTTCTGACTCTATCCACTGTCCTCTCTCTCTCTCTGGTTTCTGACTCTATCCACTGTCCTCTCTCTCTCCCTGGTTTCTGACTCTATCCACTGTCCTCTCTCTCTCTCTGGTTTCTGACTCTATCCACTGTCCTCTCTCTCTGGTTTCCGACTCTATCCACTGTCCTCTCTCTCCCTGGTTTCCAACTCTATCCACTGTCCTCTCTCTGCATTAAAGCCTAAAATAAATCTTTAAAAATAAAAAAAAGAACAGATCATCAAAACATCTCAAGCCTTTATTGTGCCAAATCTTAAATACATCAGAAGTCGAAGGGACAAAGAGGTGATTAGCTTCAATCGGGCTTGCAATGAAAAGGTCTGCAGACCGAAGTGTTTTCGAAATTGGGTCCAGATGTGCAGAGACTGTTTTACTAAGGGATTACTTTTAGGAAAATCAGAGGCTAGTTGAAGTGCAGCACCCAAAAGGGTGGGCATGGATATTGGAGCACTAGCATAGACCTCCATCATTACTCAGACAGGACATGACAGTTCCAGATGAAAGTGCACCCAATACATCATACAGCGAATATTATCTGCCCAGTAATAATACTGGAAATTAGGCAGAGCCATTCCACCAGTCTGCTTTGGTTGTTGAAGAAAAGCTATACGTAATCGAGGGTGCTTGCCGTTCCAGATGTAGGACGTGATTAAAGAATCAAGAGATTTGAAAAAAGTCTTTGGGACAAGAATCGGGAGGCATTGGAAGAGATACAAAAATTTTGGAAGAAGCGTCATTTTAATTGAATTTATTCTACCAATGAGAGACAGGGATAAAGGGTACCATTTGGACAAAATCTGTTTAGCTTGGTCAAATAAACATAGGAAATGATGTTTAAACAGATGTCTTAATTGTCTTGTGACACAAATGCCAAGATAGTAGAAATGGTCTGTCACCACCTTAAATGGAAGGTTGGTAAGGTTAAGTCTCAGGGCTTCTTTGCTAATTGGAAAGAGTTCGCTTTTATTAAAATTAATTTTATATCCTGAAAACTGACTATAAAGTTCAAATAAGGCGAGGGCTTCCGAAATGAGTAAATCATCTGCATAAAGAGAGACCTTGTGCTCGACTCCTTCCCTGTATATCCCCTGTATTTTCCTATTGTTACGAATAGCTATCACAAGCGGCTCTATGGCAATAGCAAAAAGGAGCGGGCTAAGAGGGCAACCCTGCCGTGTCCCCCTGTGTAGGACGAAATATTTTGAGTAATGGTTGTTAGTTAATACAGAGGCAGAGGGAGAGGTATAAAGTAGTTTAATCCAAGAACAAAAAACAGAGCCGAAACCAAATTTTTTAAGTGTCTTAAAGAGATAGTCCTATTCTACTCGGTCAAATGCTTTTTCAGCATTGACAGAGAGGAGACATTCAGACTCACCATGTTTGGGGGAATACAAAATGTTGAATAGCCGACGAATATTAAAAAACGAATGCCGATTCTTTATAAACCCAGTTTGGTCAGGGGATATGACGGAGGGGAGGACATCCTCTAACCTGCGAGCCAGAGCTTTAGCAAGGATCTTCATGTCCGTATTTAACAATGATATGGGCCTGTAGGAGGCACAATCTAGCGGGTCCTTATCTTTTTTCAACAAAAGAGAGATGCAGGCCTGGTTAAATGAAGGAGGGAGTTTGCCTGAGTCAAGTGAGTCAGAAAACACTAAACACAAAAAAGGAGTAAGCTCAGCAGAAAACTTCTTGAAAAAATCTGATGGGAAACCGTCAGGGCCAGGAGATTTGCCCGATTGCATGGATAATATTGCAGCAGTGATTTCGCCTTGGGTGATAGGTGCTTCTAGATTGTTCCTCACTTCTTGAGAAATGGATGGTGCATCCAAATTACTAAAGAAGTTATCCATGATATCTTTATCTGCTGTACAATCTGAATTATATAAACTGGAGTAAAAAACTCGAAACGTTTCATTAATTGCTTTCTGATCAGATGTTACACACCCATTGTCTGTCCGTACCCCGGCAATAAGCTGCTTCGCCCTCAGACCCCGCAGTTGATTGGCTAACAATTTGCCTGATTTCTCACCATGCTCATAAAAGTTGCTTCTGTTCCGAAGTAATTGGCTCTCAACCAGATGAGATGTAAGAACATTAAATTCAGTCTGGAGTTTTAAACGTTTCTTATACAGTTCAGGTGAGGGTGAATTCGCATACTGTTTATCAATTTCCAAAATCTGACTAGCAACTTCAGTGTGTTTTGGTTTTGAGCACTTTCTTTTATATGCTGCAAATGATATAATCACGCCTCTCAGATACGCTTTCATGGCCTCCCAAATTGTTTCATTGGACATTCTCGGTGTTTTATTGGTGCTTAGAAATGTTTTGATGTGGTTGGATATGTGTGTCAAAAAACTCTCATCCGTAAGCAGCAGCCGGTCCAGCCTCCAGTGCTTCCTTGCTATATCAAAGTCTTGGAAGGCCAGGGTAAGAACAATGGGTGCATGATCAGAAATAATAATGCTCTCATAGCTACAGGATTTGAGATTTGAAATTAAAGAATTATCTAGGAAAAAATAATCAATCCGGGTGTAAGTATGGTGAACGTGGGAAAAGAAAGAATATTCTCTTCCAGTGGGGTACAAAAACTGCCAGGGGTCAGAAAGGCTAAAGTCAGAAAGAAAAGATTTAATACAACTGGCAGATTTGCTAAGCGCAGTAAGCTTTGGAGAGGAACGGTCTAGCACTGCATCCAGGAAACAATTCAAATCCCCTCCAAGAATTAACGAATGAGTATTTAGATCAGGGAGTTGGGAAAAAAAGTTTTTAAAGAATTGTGCATCATCAATATTTGGAGCATACACATTAGCCAGTGCCACTGACTTATTACAGAGTTTGCCTGAGACAATAATGAAGCGTCCGTTTTTGTCTGATATAATATTTGTGGGCTCAAAAGGAATATTTTTATCAATAAGGATAGCCGCGCCCCTTGCCTTCCCCTTAAAGTTTGAGTGGAAAAACTGCCCAGTCCAGCCCCTCCCCAAACGCCACTGGTCAGAGTCATGTAAGTGAGTTTCTTGGAGAAACACTACCCCAGCTCTGAGCTGTTTTAGGTGAGTAAAGACTTTGGACCTCTTCACTGGATGGTTTAACCCCTTAACGTTCCAGCTAATGAAATTGAGATTACCCTTCATTTACGGCCAATTTAGAACGAGTGACTGAGATGAGTAGCTTAGAAAGAAAAAATATCTGAGAAGCAGAGACGAGAAAATGAAAATAAAACAAACAAAAAATTACCTCCCACAAACCCCTTTCCCACACCTGTCCCCACATATAGCTCTGAACACCGAATGTCAGAGACCTCACCAGGTCCTAAAACAACCATACCAAAAAAGTACTTCCTAACTTAACTATTTCCCACTAATGCATTAGACAGTTAACCCTATAACATCAGAATACCATTGGATAAACGCCTGAATAAGCTAAGTAAGCAACATCAAGGCACAGGTTAACCTAAATTTGAACCAGAACATTACCTGTTTACTTCGATTATAACACCAGAAAAACGTGGATCAGGGCTACATTAGCTGGTCATCTGTATTAATTAGCTACCCACGCACTTTACTTTGACAAGTGTTGATCAAGATAAAATGTGTGGCAGGAAACCGAACATGTGCAGCCAGCTATATTGATTGGCATATAAACCAGAGTAGATCGCGGGAAAAGAGAAAAGGACAGCTCAAATGTCCAATTATTTACAAACAGATGTCCGTTTGTTTCTCTCGTCTCTAACATGTGAATCATGGCGGAGTAGAGGAGCTCTGTTCCAAATTCTGGATGTAGCGGGCGGCTTCAGACACAGACGATAACCACTTTTTCTCACCATTCCGGAGAGTAATGCGCAGCTTCGCTGGGAAGAGCAGAGATGGTCAGAGTCCTCTTTTAAAAAGTTCGGCCATAACATCCTTATATTCAGCCCGTTGCTTCAAAACATCTGCTGTGTAGTCCTCGTAAAAGCGGACTTTGTGGCCATCATACTCCAGGTCACCTCGTTTGCGTGCCTCCCTCATTACCAAGTCTTTCACCTGAAAGCGATGGAAGCGAATGATGACGGGACGGGGTCTCTCCTGAGGTCCAGGTTTAGGCGCGAGGCTGCGGTGGGCTCTGTCGAGCTCTGGGGCAGAAGTGAGCACCTTGTCGCCAAAAATGTCGAGGAGAAGCTGTGAGAAAAAGGCGGTGGGCCCTCCACAGACTCTGGTAAGCCCACAATGCGAATATTCTGTCTCCTGCTTCGTCCCTCCAAGTCGGGGAGCTTAGCTTTCAGCCACTTGTTGTCCCCCTGAAGTGATGTGCATGTAGTCTAGTTGCTCTAGACGTTGGCTAACCTCCTCCGCGTTAGACTCGAGATCGGTGATACGCCGTCCCTGCCCCGAAACTGTGGCCTGAATCTGGTCAAGTTTCGTGTCCAAGTTAGCAAACGATGTTTTGAAGTCCAAGGCTAGCGCTGCTCGGTGCTGCTTGAGTAGGTCTGATATATGAGCTGCTGTTAAGCTAGCGTCACCATTAGCACTAGCCACGGAGCTCTCTGCAGCTGGGTCTTTCCTTGTTTGTTTCCCGGACCTAGACATATTTGTGCCGTATTTTTCTGTTGCTTTAAATTATGTCTCGGATACAAGATGTTTCAGTACGAGAAATAGGGTTTATGGTAAGAAATGAAAGGTTAGAAGTGGGAGCTAGAAAACCACACGCCTACTCCATCCTCCGCAAAACCGGAAGTCCCAACACTGATGATCTACGTCAAGGAGAACTTCTGAAAGAAAAACTTGTGCTTTTCAACCCTGGACACAAAGCTGGACTTAACTTAACTGAGACTTCAAGCCCTTGAAGCTGCTGTGCTGCTGCTGCTGAGGAGGAATGTTTCAGGACTGAACACTGGTGAGACATCCACAGTGGAACATTTGATTAAATTGCTGCTCCCAAGTTGAGCAGACTTGATTTTGTTACCTGTTTGTCTAAACAGGTCAGACCATATTGCTGGAGCAAAGAAGATGGCGAGCTAAAGGAGCAACTTCAAAAGACTCAAGAAGATTCCTTCAAAAGGCAGCCATCAAGCCTGGCTGTCTGGTTAAAGGGTGTGGTAGGATTTCCCCTACCTAAATAAACATTTGAATTCATTGGACATCTGCACACACATGACAAATAACTGCAGTACGTGTAATGTGTTTGGTGCATTGATTTATACGAATAGAATTGGGAATATTTAGCATATGTTGTATGGAGGGTAAAAAGTGCCCTTAAGAATCTGTTAATTGAAGGCCTATTTTCTTTTATTTAATTGTGGTATTTTCCTTGATTAAGTTCAAATGTTTTTTGTTATTTGTTAAAAATTGAAATATAAAACCGGTTATCAACATTCTGTGTCGTGTGTTTAATTAATTCTCCACCAGCTCCAAGAGTCTAACCTACATCAGCCCGGCACACCTTAATTTGGTATATCTTGTTTTTCTTTTGATAATTTATTATTTATAAATACATATTTGATTTAAAGTAAATTTTGTATTCTGAGTGTTACATATTGTTTACCCTTTTTATATTAAATTTTACACATAAAATTCAGGACTTTGTCAGTGTGTTTTCTGGTTTAACATTTATAGAACTTACTTCCTTCAAGATATAAAACTGACTGAATAATTAATTAACTTATACAGTTAAAGTTAATTTCTTCCTGTAATAGGAAGTGGGGCCCCTTTTTGAATCTGAGCTTAAATAAAGATATAACATCTTAATAAATGAATTACGCTACAACTTTCTGTGTTCTAACCTCTCTCCATTTTTCAAAAGCATCTCCAATATTGATCCTAGTTTGAGGACGTTTCTGCTCATGGAGCTTATTAGAAACATGCAGAGGCTTTTTAGGTCGGGTACAATCACTTCTATCTGAACCACTTCTCTTGCCCGCTTCCATCGCTGCAACACCTGTTGACCTGATAACTGCTCTCATATCTGACAAACCGAGGGACGTCCAAAACGGCTATGTGGGGGGGTCTTAAAAGCGCCTACCTTCTTTGGTCCAAACAAATCCAGAGCATTCAGGAGCAGAATCTGAAGTTAGAAGGAGGACATACTGGCTGCTGCATTGTTGTCAGAGAAGCCAGCACTTCAACATAGCATGTTTCCTTAATGTCTGATGAGACACATGCTCAGAGATATCTTCATCCTCCTTATAAATATTATTAATACGAAGTGTTGTAGGTCTTCATACTGCACCAATCTTTATAAAAATTTAAATTTTTTTAAGCTCTTCTGCTCTTATTCCCCACATGCTCCTCCCTCCTCCAGAACTCATCTCGGCGCTCAGCAGCCCGCTGACTGAATATCTGTTCACAAAGCGGAGGCTTTATTGAAATCTCTGCTTCTGTGGACGGACTGGCAGCGAGCTGCTGAATTGAGAGTCCTCTCCTGAGGATTCCTGAGACGCCTCCAGTCGTGTTCTCCCGGCTGAGGAGAGACTAGGATGCATTACACTTTTCAATGAGGGAGGGGGGGGGGGGGGGGGGGAGGGGGGGAGGGGGGGTGATGTTCTTACTTCAAAGCATCATCATCATATACACATTCACTGTGCCTCCCCGGACTCAAATATGCTGCTTCAACCGAAATAAAACCATTGCACGGTGGCTCAGTGGTTAGTGCTGCCGCCTCCCAGGAAGAAGCCAGAAACCCCCCCCCCCCCACCCCCCCCCCCACCCACACCCGCTGAGTCTGCCCCCAAAACATGCAGGTAGGCTGGACTGGAAACTTTAAATTGCCCCAAGCGGAGAGTGTAAAAAGTTGTCGGCCATGTTTCCTGGCTCTGTCCCCTGCCTCTCACCCAGTGCATGCTGGGAACACTCCAGGTCTGTGTATTCTGCTCAACCGCTCAGAAAATATTGAGATGGAGACAGCAGGAGGCGATGGGGTCAGGAGGCGATGGGGGGTGAATGTCAAACTGTAAAACATTCAGCCACAAACTCAAAAAACATCTGTGGCGTTCAAACATACTTAAGATGTGAGCATCAGTTGATTTGACGAAGTCGACTTCAGTTACTATGGAAACAGAAATGCACACCTCCTGCTAGCTAGCAGCTGCCTGCCAGCTGTAGCGGCGGAGGCCTGAGGCAAACAGCAGACGCCATCCGTCGCTTCATTTCATCATTTTTTACTCCATAAATATTATCATCACAAAAACTCTGACACAGCTTAAGATTCAAGTTCTTCCTAATTATAACCGTATCCTGTCTCCTTCAAAATAAAATACAGACTTATCCTAAAGCTGCTCCATCATCCCTTCTGGGCGCGATGAGCCCAGGAGGAGGGGCTCACTTTGAATGTTTACAAACATTTCTACTGACTCCGCATTTCAGCCCTGAGCTGAGCACAAAATATCGCTATTCCTCGCTATTCCCTTCTTTTCCCTGTTTTCAATTATTTACAACTTCTCCTTTCCTCCTCTCCTCTCCTCTCCGTTTCTGTTTCCGGTGAATGTGAGTGTGAGTGACGGTGGTGGTGTTGCGAGTGGCGCGGAGATTAAATTGTTTGTTATCCTTTCTACTGTTTTCAAAGTGCATGATCAGGTAAGATTGTTTTCATATTTATATTGAGTGTTGTTGGCTGTATAAGACAGATCGTTGGAGGGGTTGGAGGGAGGAATGGCGTCTGCTGAGACGCCACCTCCGACCTTCGGATAGTCCCCCCGAACGGTACTGTCACCGTGGAGGAGGTTTTGTTAGCTGCAGGTGAACAGGTAGGCCATGATAAACTTTTGTATGCATCCCGAATGAACAAGGCTGTGGTTGTCTTTCTGAAGAGTCAGCCTCTTGTGTATCAGCTGATTGAGAGTGGTGTGTTCATTAGGGATTTGTTTGTGCAGGTTTCCCCGTTGTCGGTTCCCTCTACGCGGATCACCGTATCCGGTGTTCCGCCGTTTATTTCTAACGACTTGTTAGAGAACGAACTCCGCAGGTTTGGGAAGTTTGCGAGTGTTTTCAAAACTGTGAGTCTAGGGTGTAAAGATCCCAAACTGAAACATGTCCAATCTTTGCGGCGTCAGGTGTTCATGTTTTTGGAGTCGCCCACACAGACTCTGGAGGTTTCCTTTAGAGTTAAACACGGTGACGCTTCTTATATGGTGTATGCGAGCTCGGGACAACTGAAGTGTTTTGAGTGTGGTGATGTGGGACACAAACGTTTTGCGTGTCCGCACAGACAGCAGGAGGTGGCTAGTGCTGCCGCTGACGCGGGCAGCTCTGTTAGTGTGGCGCATGTGGCGGAGGCCGCGTCCGTGCCCGGGGCGGAGGCCGCGTCCGAGTCCGTGCCTGGGGCGGGGGCCGCGTCCGCGTTCGTGCCCGAACTGTGGTCCATAAAGACCAGAGTTACTGTGTTCCAGACCGGACAATCATGGATAATGTTTTTCTTATCAGAGATGTCATTGATGTGTGTAAAATCTATAATCTAAATGTTGGCATTGTGTCTCTGGATCAAGAGAAGGCGTTTGACAGGGTGGATCACTCGTATTTGTTTTCTGCACTGAGGTCTTTTGGTTTTGGGGATGGTTTTGTGTCATTAGTTGGTTTGTTGTATCAGGATGCACAGTGTTTGTTGAAGATGGGGGCGGGGTTGAGTCGGCCAATCCCTGTACGGCGAGGGATCAGACAAGGTTGTCCCATCTCCGGCCAGCTGTATAGCTTGGCTATTGAGCCCTTGCTGTGCAGGTTGAGGGGCCGGCTCAGCGGGCTTTCTTTGCCCGCGTCCTGTAGCATCGAATGTCCCCCTACAATTTCTGCCTATGCTGATGATGTAAACATCTTCATCTCCAATCAGGGGGACGTTCGGTGTCTGCGGGACACCCTGTCCCTGTATGAAAGGGCAACAGCTGCACGGGTGAACTGGGGAAAAAGTGGTGCCTTACTGGTGGGAGAGTGGAGGGACCAGGCAGTGCCCAGTCTGCCTGGTGGACTTGAGTCGGGGAGGGAGGGGTTGAAGGTGTTGGGGGTTTATTTGGGTACCGAGGGCTTTAAAAGTAAAAACTGGGAGGGAGTTAGGGAGAAAGTGTGCGCTCGGTTGTCTAAATGGAAATGGTTGCTACCCCAGTTGTCGTATAGGGGAAGAGTTCTGGTGGTCAATAACTTGGTTGCCTCGACTCTCTGGCACAGACTTGTGGCTTTGACACCTCCAAGAGGGCTGGTGGAGGGCATTCAAAGGGCCATCCTGGACTTCTTCTGGTCAGGCAAACACTGAGTCCAGGCGGCAGTCCTCTACCTGCCGGTGGCTGAAGGGGGACATGGACTTATAGACATTCAGTCAAAAATTGCCTCATTCAGACTCCAGACTGCACAGAGACTCCTTTTCACTTGTGGTCCCAGCTGGATGGACATCGCTCGACTGCTGCTGAGGAGAGCTGGACGGCTGGGGTACACTAAGCAGCTCTTTCTGTTAAAGCTTGAGGAGGTGGATCTCACTGGATTAACATCCTTTTATATGTCTGTAATGCAGGCATGGAAAATGTACACATTCAAAAGGAAAAAAACTGAGAGTCCAGGAATGTGGATCTTTGAGGAACCGTTATTTTTTAATGATTTCATAAGGACTCCAACTTTGCAGTCAGCCAGTCTCCGGGCCCGGACCCTGGACGCCCTCAAAGAAAGGACCAATATCACCTCCAGCCGGGTGGTTGAAAGAGTGGTGGAGGAAGTCTTTGCTGCACTTCCAGTAAAACTTGTGACATTTCTAAACATTGAGACTCTGTGTGAGCAGTGGAGTGAAGAGGGCGAATACAGCTTCCCATCTTTGTCTGTTACCCCAGATGTCGGGGAGTGGCAGGAAAGAGGAGGTGGACTGCTGTCCTTTAGTACTCCTGTTCTGGAAAAGTTCCAGGATGCAGGTAAAAAGGCACTCTATCAGTCCTGTGTTAAGGTCCTACATCTTCGTGGTTTGTCGGGAGTGAAAGAGTCGAGTTTTTTGGCCCGGAGGTTTCCCCGAAAGGCAGCTGGCGGTCCCTGTACAAGCTGCCTGTTGAGAAGAGAACAGCAGATCTCCAGTGGAGAGTTGTGCATGGGGTTATAGCCACGAACAGATACAGAGCACACCTAGATCCAGGGGTGGGAGAGGAGTGTTTGTTTTGTTCACTAACTGAAACTTTGTCTCATCTGTTTGTTGAGTGTCCCAGGCTCTCACTCTTGTTTGTCCTTATGAAAAGCTTGTTTGAAGCTCTTGGGGAGGATTTCTCTTATGCATTGTTTGTTTTTGGGCCAAAGTATTCTGCAAAGAAAAAGACTGTACATACACTGATGAACTTTTTATCTGGCTCGGCTAAGTTGGCCATTTGGCTTACACGCAAGAACCGAGCTCAGGGTACCGGCTGTGTGGAACCGGTGCTGGTTCTGGAGGGACTTTTGAAGGCCAGACTAAAGGTTGAATTTGCCTATTATCAAATGATGGACAATGTGCAAGACTTTAATAGTGTATGGGCTGTGGAAGAAGCTTTGTGCTCTGTGGGTGGGGATGGAGAGCTGATTATTCATTTTTGATGCAGTAAATGTTGTTTTTGTTGATGTTGTGATTTTTGTTGCACTTGTTTTGTTTTATGTTTTATTTTTTATTTATTTATTTATTTCCTTCTCTTGATCTGAGTGATGATGTGACAGTGTTATAATTTTCTCCTGGTAGTGGTAAAATAAAAGGTATTTTGAAAACCAAACCTCTTCCCTCTCCTCTCCTCTCCTCTACCCTCTCCTCTCCTCTCCTCGTCTCCTCTCCTCATCTCCTCTCTTCTCGTTATCTCTTCACTCGCCTGTGACATCTCGCTGCGTTCTGTCGCTCCGTCTGTCGCCCTTGGATGATGGATGAGGTGATG
>NC_089217.1:138016-150516 GCF_963930695.1 Labrus bergylta
CCTGCACGCTGCTGTAGACTGCTGCACACTGCTGCTGCACGCTGCCTCCTCCTCTTCCTCCTCCTCCTCTTCAACTGGAGTGTTTAGAAGGATCTTAATGTCATTAAGGGATATCTCACAGAGCTGTTAAGCGTTTCAATAACCGTGTAATCCTCTAATCTCTCATATCTGACAAACATCAGATGTTAAGTCGTGTCGTCTGGTGGGAGACGGGAGCTCGTCCTGTGAAGTGTTACCACATCAGACCGTCATATGCCCAACAAAGCTTTGGAAACAACAAGCTGACAAACGCAGTCTTTCAAATGATCAGGAGAGAGAAAGGGAAGACATGCGGGAGAGGATCCACAGGTCGGATTCAAACCCGGGCCGCCCACTTGAAGGACGTTCAGCTTTTAATAAAGATTCATGCATTCCTTACAATGACTAAAACTCCCAAGCTTCACTGATTCCAGATTAATTTCACTCCTTCACACACACACACACACACACACACACACACACACACACACACACACACACACACACACACACACACACAGAGCGTTGGAGGATGGAGATGGTTATAAATGACCTAGATATGATTTGTCATTAAAGCAGCATTCCACCAAAATTATCTCTCAGAAACAAGGAGACGCAGGCGTGTGTGTGTGTGTATGTGTGTGTGTTTGTGTGTGTGTGTGTGCTGTCCTTGAGTTTCTGGCAGACGAGATGGATGAGCTGTAATTACACTGATAGAGAGATGATCGGAGGAGGGAAGAAGACGAGGAGGAACAAGGTCGTGAATGTATTTGTCCTTGTATGGAAGCGGGTGTGTGTGTGTGTGTGTGTGTGGGTGTGTGTGTGTGTGTGCGTTTGCATATTTCTGTGTTTATATGTTATGCTTGTTAAAGGATCCAGCAGAGGAAGGTTTTAACTTTCAGATCAGAATCCTAACAGACCTGATGGACATCATAAACAGAAACTGACTGCCGGGTCTTCAACAGCCTGTTAGAGGATCTGTTTGAGGGTCATTGTTCTGGTTCTGACTTCTGCTGGGGCCCGAGCTCGGTCTAAGTGGGCTAATCATTTGTTTGGACTAATCACACTAATTGGAAGAAGTGGTGACTGCACCTTTAAATCAGTCAAACATGAGCACGGGTCGTCGATACTAGAATTTAAAACTCTGATTTCAAGCTAGGAAAGTCACACTATACCATGTTTGGACACCACAGCAACAACAAGAAGTCTGAGACGCCCAATATTTGTTCCTTTCTGGTTTCAATAATCAAGAACTGAAGCCAAACTCGTGCACACTTGAAGTTGGTTCATTAAAGAGGACATATGATCCCCCTCCTCCACCTTTTCAAACAGTCTCCTCCTCCCCCTTTTCAAACAGTCCTCCTCCACCTTTTCAAACAGTCCTCCTCCACCTTTTCAAACAGTCCTCCTCCCCCTTTTCAAACAGTCTCCTCCTCCACCTTTTCAAACAGTCTCCTCCTCCCCCTTTTCAAACAGTCCTCCTCCACCTTTTCAAACAGTCCTCCTCCACCTTTTCAAACAGTCTCCTCCTCCCCCTTTTCAAACAGTCCTCCTTCACCTTTTCAAACAGTCTCCTCCTCCACCTTTTCAAACAGTCTCCTCCTCCACCTTTTCAAACAGTCCTCCTCCACCTTTTCAAACAGTCTCCTCCTCCACCTTTTCAAACAGTCCTCCTCCTCCACCTTTTCAAACAGTCCTCCTCCACCTTTTCAAACAGTCTCCTCCTCCCCCTTTTCAAACAGTCTCCTCCTCCACCTTTTCAAACAGTCCTCCTCCTCCACCTTTTCAAACAGTCCTCCTCCACCTTTTCAAACAGTCCTCCTCCACCTTTTCAAACAGTCTTTTCAAACAGTCCTCCTCCACCTTCTCAAACAGTCTCCTCCTCCCCCTTTTCAAACAGTCCTCCTCCACCTTTTCAAACAGTCCTCCTCCCCCTTTTCAAACAGCCCTCCTCCACCTTTTCAAACAGTCTCCTCCTCCCCCTTTTCAAACAGTCCTCCTCCACCTTTTCAAACAGTCCTCCTCCTCCTCCTTTTCAAACAGCCCTCCTCCACCTTTTCAAACAGCCCTCCTCCACCTTTTCAAACAGTCCTCCTCCCCCTTTTCAAACAGCCCTCCTCCACCTTTTCAAACAGTCTCCTCCTCCCCCTTTTCAAACAGTCCTCCTCCACCTTTTCAAACAGTCCTCCTCCTCCCCCTTTTCAAACAGCCCTCCTCCACCTTTTCAAACAGCCCTCCTCCACCTTTTCAAACAGTCCTCCTCCACCTTTTCAAACAGTCCTCCTCCACCTTTTCAAACAGTCCTCCTCCACCTTTTCAAACAGTCCCCCTCCACCTTTTCAAACAGTCCCCTCCTCCACCTTTTCAAACAGTCTCCTCCTCCACCTTTTCAAACAGTCTCCTCCTCCCCCTTTTCAAACAGTCCTCCTCCACCTTTTCAAACAGTCTCCTCCTCCCCCTTTTCAAACAGTCCTCCTCCACCTTTTCAAACAGTCCTCCTCCACCTTTTCAAACAGTCCTCCTCCACCTTTTCAAACAGTCTCCTCCTCCACCTTTTCAAACAGTCTCCTCCTCCCCCTTTTCAAACAGTCCTCCTCCACCTTTTCAAACAGTCCTCCTCCACCTTTTCAAACAGTCCCCCTCCACCTTTTCAAACAGTCTCCTCCTCCACCTTTTTAAACAGTCCTCCTCCACCTTTTCAAACAGTCTCCTCCTCCCCCTTTTCAAACAGTCCTCCTCCACCTTTTCAAACAGTCTCCTCCTCCCCCTTTTCAAACAGTCCTCCTCCACCTTTTCAAACAGTCCTCCTCCACCTTTTCAAACAGTCCCCCTCCACCTTTTCAAACAGTCTCCTCCTCCACCTTTTCAAACAGTCCTCCTCCCCCTTTTCAAACAGTCCTCCTCCACCTTCTCAAACAGTCTCCTCCTCCCCCTTTTCAAACAGTCCTCCTCCACCTTCTCAAACAGTCTCCTCCTCCCCCTTTTCAAACAGTCCTCCTCCACCTTTTCAAACAGTCTCCTCCTCCCCCTTTTCAAACAGCCCTCCTCCACCTTTTCAAACAGTCCCCCTCCACCTTTTCAAACAGTCCCCTCCTCCCCCTTTTCAAACAGTCCTCCTCCACCTTTTCAAACAGTCCTCCTCCACCTTTTCAAACAGTCCCCCTCCACCTTTTCAAACAGTCTCCTCCTCCACCTTTTTAAACAGTCCTCCTCCACCTTTTCAAACAGTCTCCTCCTCCACCTTTTCAAACAGTCCTCCTCCACCTTTTCAAACAGTCTCCTCCTCCCCCTTTTCAAACAGTCCTCCTCCACCTTTTCAAACGGTCCTCCTCCCCCTTTTCAAACAGTCCTCCTCCCCCTTTTCAAACAGTCCTCCTCCACCTTTTCAAACGGTCCTCCTCCACCTTTTCAAACAGTCCCCCTCCACCTTTTCAAACAGTCTCCTCCTCCACCTTTTCAAACAGTCTCCTCCTCCACCTTTTCAAACAGTCCTCCTCCACCATTTCAAACAGTCCTCCTCCACCTTCTCAAACAGTCTCCTCCTCCCCCTTTTCAAACAGTCCTCCTCCACCTTTTCAAACAGTCTCCTCCTCCCCCTTTTCAAACAGCCCTCCTCCACCTTTTCAAACAGCCCTCCTCCACCTTTTCAAACAGTCCTCCTCCCCCTTTTCAAACAGCCCTCCTCCACCTTTTCAAACAGTCTCCTCCTCCCCCTTTTCAAACAGTCCTCCTCCACCTTCTCAAACAGTCTCCCCCTCCCCCTTTTCAAACAGTCCTCCTCCACCTTTTCAAACAGTCTCCTCCTCCCCCTTTTCAAACAGCCCTCCTCCACCTTTTCAAACAGCCCTCCTCCACCTTTTCAAACAGCCCTCCTCCACCTTTTCAAACAGTCTCCTCCTCCCCCTTTTCAAACAGTCCTCCTCCACCTTCTCAAACAGTCTCCCCCTCCCCCTTTTCAAACAGTCCTCCTCCACCTTTTCAAACAGTCTCCTCCTCCCCCTTTTCAAACAGCCCTCCTCCACCTTTTCAAACAGCCCTCCTCCACCTTTTCAAACAGTCCCCTCCTCCACCTTTTCAAACAGTCCTCCTCCACCTTTTCAAACAGTCCCCTTCTCCACCTTTTCAAACAGTCCCCCTCCTCCACCTTTTTAAACAGTCCTCCTCCACCTTTTCAAACAGTCCTCCTCCACCTTTTCAAACAGTCCTCCTCCACCTTTTTAAACAGTCCTCCTCCACCTTTTCAAATAGTCCCCTCCTCCACCTTTTCAAACAGTCCTCCTCCACCTTTTCAAACAGTCCCCTCCTCCCCCTTTTCAAACAGTCCTCCTCCTCCACCTTTTCAAACAGTCCTCCTCCACCTTTTTAAACAGTCCTCCTCCACCTTTTTAAACAGTCCTCCTCCACCTTTTCAAACAGTCCCCTCCTCCACCTTTTCAAACAGTCCTCCTCCACCTTTTCAAACAGTCCTCCTCCTCCACCTTTTCAAACAGTCCCCCGTGGTCTAGATGAAACATCTGTGCTGTGCTTTGGTCAAAATATAACATGAATCAAGCACCAGAAGAGGTTTGTGACCCCCCTAAATTTTCCCAGTAGACATCACTCCTCTGTAGTGAGAATAAAAATGGCTGACGTGCTCAAAAGTTTTGTTCTAGTCTGGGGGTGGAGTCCATGGGTGGAGATACCAGGGGAGGGGAGGGGATTTTGTTTTACCAGAATCCCACTGTGACATCACAAGGAGAGCACATTTGAAACAGAGCATTTTTCTCTGTGTTGTAAGACTTATGCAGACCACAAACAAATGACTGGATGGGTTTATTTCACATGTTGTGGGTCAGTAGACTCTCAGGTTACACAAATATATGTTCAGAAACACTGGAGAAGTGGATTTCTCACAACATGTCCCCTTTAAGTTTTTAGTTTCCAGGCGTCCTGCACACAAATCTCTATAAACATGTGGATTAGGACGATTCAGGAAGTGTTGCAGTACTGGAAACCAGTCTTGGTCTCCAGACCACTTTTTGAAGGTCTCAGAGTCATTAATAGTTTGATTTTTACCGCCCGGTTCCCGGTGTTACGCTCCAAGTGAGGGACACGCCCCCTAAACACAAGGTGATGATGTTAAAGAGATACTTATGGTCTTGGTCTAGTCTCAGTCTCGATCCCTAAATGTCTTGGTCTTGTTTGGATCTTTATAGTAAAGAGTATTGGGCTAAGTGGTTGTCATGGTTACAGGCTTCAATCTCTTAATATAAAGATTTTATGAAATGTCAACAAACATGACGCACATCGTTTGAGACTCAGTTTAATTCAAACTTTCTCAGCAGGTCGATATCTTTGATTAACCTGATAATTAACTCTCAGAGAGACGGGAAAGCCGACAGATAAATCTGCATTATTTGTTGGTGCCAGTTGGGAAACGTAGAAAAAAGAAGTCTGAAAAGTGAAGTCCAAAGTGTAAGTCCCTGAATCCATGGCAACAGAAAAGTCCCTGTTTTCATGGAGCCTGATTATCTCCCACACAGAACAAAGAAAAGAATCAAAGACGATGTTTTTCTGCTCTTAGGGAACAAAGGAAAAGGCTTTCACATTCCTGGCACAGAGACGATGCTCATAAACAAATGTGCGCCTCGCTCTGAAGGCCTACAGGTGCAGCGTCTCCGACATCACAGACGAGGATCAAAACCAGCAAAGTGTCCCCAAGTCCGGTTTCCTTATACGGCCTGATCGCCTCTGATTGGTCCCTCGACACCTCCATGTTCTCATAATTAATCTGAGAGGACAGAAAAGTCATGAAACTGAGTCGACCTCCGCACGGAAACAAAATAATTATCTGTCCTCTCAAGACACTGAAGCCTTATCCTGACTTCAAATCTTAATTACAGAGTTATCTTGAGACGACAAACGGCGCCATCTGGCTTGATGACGCCGTCTGGAGATGATCAGCTCTTCAGACCCGTTATCTATTTGAGGCCAGCTGTCCCGTAGAACAGTCATTTCACTCAGAGAGTATCTGAAGGTATCAGGCTCAGCTTTATGAGAGCCCAGTGTCTTTGTATGCAGACGATGAACTGATTTCGAGGAGCGTGCACGACCTCTGTGTTCAAGATGGCCGATGGGGCCGATCATCTCCTTAAAGTTATGAAGTCTTCCATCACAAACAGAAACCTGTTGCCCCGGGTAAAGGACGAGGAGCAGAAGGGAGTGCACGTTAAGGTAACAGTGCTGGTTGCTAGGTGACCAAAACATCATGAGAACATCTCTCCATACACAAGAAAATCCTTGGAATAAAAAAACATCTTGGGTCCGACAAACGTCCTCCAGATCAAGATATCAAACCATTGGTTCTCATGGTAAGGGGGAAATAACAACATGATGATGACAAAGATAACGGCCGCTGCTCCTCCTTTAAAGGAGAAAGTTTAAAGGAGATCTCTGATCCGTCACACACAGGTTTCATCATGGAGGGTTTGGATTCTCTCTCAGAAATAAGAGAGAGAAGAAGAAGAGGAGGACGCTGGCACAGAATCAACAGCATTTAGTGTTTGGTAGAGAGAGTCAGTAAAGACGTAATCACAGGAGAGGCGGCGTGCAGAAATGAGTCAGAGCAATCTCAAGAGGAGGAAATAATGAAGAGTTTGTAAAATACCTTCATCACATTCGACGGGCTCCGTGTGGTTATTTAATCCTCATGACTTTGATCTTAAACCAATTTATCAGTGTGCTTAATTACATTTCTCCTTTTTTTGCCTTTAACTGTTTTCCGGCCATCTGTTGATGAAACGGCGAGGCAGAATTCAAGCCGACTTATTTGGGGGGTGTGTGAAAGATGGTAACCAGCTCCACCCACACGCTCAGATCGTTCTTCACACCTGAACTGCTTGGACCGTTTGAACTCTGGTGACCTTAGTCTGAAAGTCTGTTTGGTTTGAACGCTGTAACAATCTCTGGACCAAAGAACCGAACCCTGGTCCGCTTGAAACCGGGGGTCTCAGTGCTCCAGAGTTCACTTCGCTTTAGGAGAGAACGCGATCTGAACCAAAAAAGGGAAGTGAACCAAACAGCAGTGCATTGTGGGTTGACTTTGGTTTAAACAATGTCAAATAGGATTGCAGAGCCTTGCTAACGTTAGCATTGCTAACACCACCAGCCTTCATTCCTCCCTGCAGGTTAACGTCCACGAGCTAAACGGGTTACTGATCTCAAAAGGGGTGCCCCAAGGTTCGATACTAGGACCTATTTTATTTTCCATTTATATCAATAACGTGTCAAAATTTGTCAAATGTCATGTATCACTTTTATGCTGATGACACTATCATCTATTGTTGCTCAGCATCTGTTGCACAAGCCTTTGAGTTTCTGCAGTCAGCTTTCAATGTTGTCCAGTCTCGTTTGAGGGAACTAAGGTTGGTCATAAACACTGATAAAACAAAGTTCATGTTGTTTTCTCATTTAAGTTGAGAAACAACAAATGTCCCATTGATTTTAACTTCTCAAGGAAATGTAATTGAACTTGTCAAAAGCTACAAGTACTTGGGATTTATTCTTGAGTGTGAGCTGTCTTTTAAATCACATATTGCCAATTTGGCCTCTAACTTAAGGTGAAGTTGGGATTTTATTATAGAAATAAATCCTGCTTTTCCCTCAGAGCAAGGAAACTTCTTGTTTCATCAACCTTTCTTCCTTTGTTGGATTATGGAGGTGTACTGTATATGTGCGCCTCGGCCAAACGTTTACAGTCATTTTACACCGTGTATCACTGTGCGTTGAGATTTGTTAGTGGTTGTAGACGCTTCACTCATCACTGTGACCTGTACACTAACTCAGATTGGCCATCTTTGAAGGTGCGCAGGCATATACACTGGCTGAAGCTTATTTATAAAGCTCTTCTTGGTTTGGTGCCTTCTTACTTATGTTCATACCTTCAAAGAACCAGAAGCCACTATGCCTTGCGTTCCTGTGATGTCTTTAAACTGTCTGTGCCTCGTGTCCGCACTGAGCTTGGGGAAAGAGCATTTAGTTTTGTGCTGCTGACCTCTTGGCCAGGTCACCCCGTGAAAGAGATCCTGATTTCAATGGGTTATTTATCTGGTTAAATAAAAATATAAAATGATCCAGACATCACACGCCTCATCACCCTGTAAGTCATTTAAACCCTCAATGTGTTCAAAGACAGCTCAGGTTCTGAACTACCTGACACCCACGATGAAACCAGGACAACAACAACAATAACAGCAGCAGTGGTTTGTTTTTGTGCTCAGACTCACTGTCACGCCGCTGTCGGTCTGCGTCTCTCTGTAGGTGAAGTTGCACACGGCCCAGGCAAGGTAGTAGGTGGACATGCGCGGCGTGCGGGTGAAGTGGTTGGTCACCGAGCCGTCTTCATCCGACAGCGAGCTGCTCTCCACGGGCATGTTGGACAGAGACGTGTACTGAGGGTCATGGCTCAGCGTGAGGGAGAACGTGGCCTTGTAGACCGGCTCGTCGAAGCACGGGAACGCTTTCCGAGCGTGGATGGGACTGAACTGAGTCACAGCCAGGAACCTGAGGATCACAAAGAACTCTGTTAGATTCACAACCAGGAAGAACTCTGTTAGATTCACAGCCAGGAACCTCAGGACCACAAAGAACTCTGTTAGAGTCACAGCCAGGAACCTGAGGACCACGAAGAACTCTGTTAGATTCACAGCCAGGAACCTGAGGACCACAAAGAACTCTGTTAGATTCACAGCCAGGAACCTGAGGACCACAAAGAACTCTCTTAGATTCACAGCCAGGGTACCTGAGGACCACAAAGAACTCTGTTAGAGTCACAGCCAGGAACCTGAGGATCACAAAGAACTCTGTTAGAGTCACAGCCAGGAACCTGAGGATCACAAAGAACTCTGTCAGAGTCACAGCCAGGAACCTGAGGATCACAAAGAACTCACAGCCAGGAACCTGAGGACCACAAAGAACTCTGTTAGAGTCACAGCCAGGAACCTGAGGACCGCAAAGAACTGTGTTAGATTCACAGCCAGGAACCTGAGGATCACAAAGAACTGTGTTAGATTCAAAGCCAGGAACCTGAGGACCACAAAGAACTCTGTTAGAGTCCCTGAGAGGTCCCTCACCCAGCCTGTCTCCAGATCCTCCGCGGGGATTCTGAGACTAAGATCCCTCCAGCGAGATCTGGGTCTGACCTGGTGCCAACTAAGGAAACCGCTAAAGGGAGGCGTCAGAACTGAATGTGGTCTGCCTCAGATCTAACCCCTCATGGTCCCACAGTCTGGGTCTGGTTAGGGAGGATTTCTGATGAATTTAAAGACCAAAACACCTGCTCCTCACGTTCTGACTCGCCGTTCACCGGCTCCGAAACTGGAGTCCTGCATGAACCCTTCAAGTGAAGCGGGGGATTTTGTTTTAGTCTTTGAAGCTATCAAAGCAGAAATTGAAGGTGGATTCAGAGTTCAGCGGGTTAAAGGATAATCCTCTGACAGGTCGGCTGTCTCCACTTTTTACAGCAACACTTCCATTTGTTCGGGTTTTCTTTTCACAGATAATCCAAAGTCAACAAAGTTTCTGTTTCCTGCTGATTTCTTTAAGTACACGAGTCTGTCAGTCACACGACAAGCACAGGAAGAAGAAACGAAAACTCCAGGAAATAAGCCGTCTGAAAAACTTTGTTATCGCAGCGCAGCATTTTACCCTGGCTGTTTGTGCAGAGATGAAAGGAGGAGGAGGAACAGAGGTGTGAGAGGAAGAAAAGGAAGGAGGACATGAGGGAACATGAGCACAGAAAGAAGAGAAGATGGAAGCAGAAGAAAGACGAGGGGAAATATCAGAAGCTGCAATGAAGCACAAAATAATCCAAACAGAGGAGGTGCACTGGAGGAGAGAGATAAAGAGGAGGAACACAGAGGAGAGGAGAGGAGAGGAGAGGAGAGGGAAGAGGAGAGGAGAGGAGAGGAGAGGTTTGGTTTTCAAAATACCTTTTATTTTACCACTACCAGGAGAAAATTATAACACTGTCACATCATCACTCAGATCAAGAGAAGGAAATAAATAAAAAAAAAATAAATAAAACAAAACAAGTGCAACAAAAATCACAACATCAACAAAAACAACATTTACTGCATCAAAAATGAATAATCAGCTCTCCATCCCCACCCACAGAGCACAAAGCTTCTTCCACAGCCCATACACTATTAAAGTCTTGCACATTGTCCATCATTTGATAATAGGCAAATTCTACCTTTAGTCTGGCCTTCAAAAGTCCCTCCAGAACCAGCACCGGTTCCACACAGCCAGTACCCTGAGCTCGGTTCTTGCGTGTAAGCCAAATGGCCAACTTAGCCGAGCCAGATAAAAAGTTCATCAGTGTATGTACAGTCTTTTCCTTTGCAGAATACTTTGGCCCAAAAACAAACAATGCATAAGAGAAATCCTCCCCGAGAGCTTCAAACAAGCTTTTCATAAGGACAAACAAGAGTGAGAGCCTGGGACACTCAACAAACAGATGAGACAAAGTTTCAGTTAGTGAACAAAAAAAACACTCCTCTCCCACCCCTGGATCAATGTGTGCTCTGTATCTGTTCGTGGCTATAACCCCATGCACAACTCTCCACTGGAGATCTGCTGTTCTCTTCTCAACAGGCAGCTTGTACAGGGACCGCCAGCTGCCTTTCGGGGAAACCTCCGGGCCAAAAAACTCGATCCACCTCGACTCTTTCACTCCCGACAGACCACGAAGATGTAGGACCTTAACACAGGACTGATAGAGTGCCTTTTTCCCTGCATCCTGGAACTTTCCCAGAACAGGAGTACTAAAGGACAGCAGTCCACCTCCTCTTTCCTGCCACTCCCCGACATCTGGGGTAACAGACAAAGATGGGAAGCTGTATTCGCCCTCTTCACTCCACTGCTCACACAGATTCTCAATGTTTAGAAATGTCACAAGTTTTACTGGAAGTGCAGCAAAGACTTCCTCCACCACTCTTTCAACCACCCGGCTGGAGGTGATATTGGTCCTTTCTTTGAGGGCGTCCAGGGTCAGTCTTACCAGGTGACCCAGTTTTGTGCAGCCTGCCTCTCTGAAACTGGCCCGGAGACTGGCTGACTGCAAAGTTGGAGTCCTTATGAAATCATTAAAAAATAACGGTTCCTCAAAGATCCACATTCCCGGACTCTCAGTTTTTTCCCTTTTGAATGTGTACATTTTCCATGCCTGCATTACAGACATATAAAAGGATGTTAATCCAGTGAGATCCACCTCCTCAAGTTTTAACAGAAAGAGCTGCTTAGTGTACCCCAGCCGTCCAGCTCTCCTCAGCAGCAGTCGAGCGATGTCCATCCAGCTGGGACCACAAGTGAAAAGGAGTCTCTGTGCAGTCTGGAGTCTAAATGAGGCAATTTTTGACTGAATGTCTATAAGTCCATGTCCCCCTTCAGCCACCGGCAGATAGAGGACTGCCGCCTGGACCCAGTGTTTGCCTGACCAGAAGAAGTCCAGGATGGCCCTTTGAATGCCCTCCACCAGCCCTCTTGGAGGTGTCAAAGCCACAAGTCTGTGCCAGAGAGTCGAGGCAACCAAGTTATTGACCACCAGAACTCTTCCCCTATACGACAACTGGGGTAGCAACCATTTCCATTTAGACAACCGAGCGCACACTTTCTCCCTAACTCCCTCCCAGTTTTTACTTTTAAAGCCCTCGGTACCCAAATAAACCCCCAACACCTTCAACCCCTCCCTCCCCCACTCAAGTCCACCAGGCAGACTGGGCACTGCCTGGTCCCTCCACTCTCCCACCAATAAGGCACCACTTTTTTCCCAGTTCACCCGTGCAGCTGTTGCCCTTTCATACAGGGACAGGGTGTCCCGCAGACACCGAACGTCCCCCTGATTGGAGATGAAGATGTTTACATCATCAGCATAGGCAGAAACTGTAGGGGGACATTCAATGCTACAGGCCGCGGGCAAAGAAAGCCCGCTGAGCCGGCCCCTCAACCTGCACAGCAAGGGCTCAATAGCCAAGCTGTACAGCTGGCCGGAGATGGGACAACCTTGTCTGATCCCTCGCCGTACAGGGATTGGCCGACTCAACCCCGCCCCCATCTTCACCAAACACTGTGCATCCTGATACAATAAACCAACTAATGACACAAAACCATCCCCAAAACCAAAAGACCTCAGTGCAGAAAACAAATACGAGTGATCCACCCTGTCAAACGCCTTCTCTTGATCCAGAGACACAATGCCAACATTTAGATTATAGATTTTACACACATCAATGACATCTCTGATAAGAAAAACATTATCCATGATTGTCCGGTCTGGAACACAGTAACTCTGGTCTTTATGGACCACACTTCCCAGAACGTCCTTTAGTCTGTTCGATAAAGCTCTGGAGAAGATCTTGTAGTCCGCACAAAGCAAAGCAACCGGCCTCCAGTTTTTTAACAATGCCAGGTCACCTTTCTTGGGGAGCAAGGAAAGAACTGCTTTC
>NC_089217.1:160516-165516 GCF_963930695.1 Labrus bergylta
ACACACACACACACACACACACACACACACACACACACACAAACTCATGCATGAAATAATGAATGTATCAGCACCGTGGGGAAGAAATCTGATGTGGAAACAAGTCTTCAGCAAAGGCTTATGGGAAATTATAAAGAGGGAGTGAGTGGTCTGTGTGTGTGTGTGTGTGTGTGTGTGTGTGTGTGTGTGTGTGTGTGTGTGTGTGTGTGTGTGTGTGTGTGACACACAGGCACGCACACACACTGAGAGCGCTGTGTGCGAGTTAATCAATGTTGTGGATGTGAAGGGCTGACCTTCTCTAGTTGAACCACCTGCTGCTACACAATGTGTGTGTGTGTGTGTGTGTATGTGTGTGTGTTTTTGAGTGTGTACCGTCTCTCTCTCTGCAGGGTGTACGAGCTCCTGAAGAAGCCCAGCAGCTCGTCCTCGATGGCGGCGTCAAAGCTCACGTTCAGGCGGTAAAGTCTCATGGGCTTCATCTCGCGGTGCAGCACCACCACGTACATCTGATTGGACGGGTAGGGGAAGTGGCGGTGGAGGCGCATTACTCCGCCACCTGGTTTGTTAGGAGGACGGCCCCCGGCGCCGCCCTCTGCTGTGACGGACACCTTGTCCACCTGGAGAGAGGAGGGAGGGAAAGCAGGATGAAGACCTGTACAAAGACTCTGATTGGACGGGAAGCAGCGGAACATCAAGTCAAAGGGTTAGAACCTGCAGACGGAGACAGAGTCAGACGATGCAATGCATGATGGGAATGCATGTGTGTGTGTGCATGTGTGTGTTTGTGTGTGTATGTGTGTGTGTGTGTGCGTATATGTGTGTGTGTATGTGTGTGCGTGTGTGTGTGTGTGAGAGTGTGCTCTTGATGAACTGATCGATATGAACACAGAGCCTGCTGACTCTCAGAGGAAGCGTTGGGATTTAAAGGATGGTTTTCAGAATTTCCTGGTGAGTCAGCAAATGCAGCGCCACGCTCCGTGACACCCGATGAAAACTGAAACTAAACGCTTTTTAATGGTGCGCCCTGTTTGTTTGTTTGTTTGTTGATTTCAGCCTCCTCATCCCCATCAGATGTTCACCTCACCATCATTTCTCTTTCTTCTTCACGTTTAAATGTACTATGGGAGATAGAGCCTTCAGTTATCAGGCCTGCTCGTGGTACCTACGGTCTCTAAATGTACTATGGGAGATAGAGCCTTCAGTTATCAGGCCTGCTCATGGTACAGTCTCTAAATATACTATGGGAGGTAGAGCCTTCAGTTATCAGGCCTGCTCGTGATACAATCTCTAAATGTACTATGGGAGGTAGAGCCTTCAGTTATCAGTCCTGCTCGTGGTACCTACAGTCTCTAAATGTACTATGGGAGGTAGAGCCTTCAGTTATCAGTCCTGCTCGTGGTACCTACAGTCTCCAAATGTACTATGGGAGGTAGAGCCTTTAGTTATCCGGTCTGGTCGTGGTACAAACAGTCCCTAAATGTACTATGGGAGGTAGAGCCTTCAGTTATCAGGCCTGCTAGTGATACAGTCTCTAAATGTACTATGGGAGGTAGAGCCTTCAGTTTTCAGGCCTGCTCGCGGTACAGTCCCTAAATGTACTATGGGAGATAGAGCCTTCAGTTATCAGGCCTGCTCGTGGTACCTACAGTCCCTAAATGTACTATGGGAGATAGAGCCTTCAGTTATCAGGCCTGCTCGTGGTACCTACGGTCTCTAAATGTACTATGGGAGATAGAGCCTTCAGTTATGAGGCCTGCTCGTGGTACAGTCTCTAAATGTACTATGGGAGATAGAGCCTTCAGTTATGAGGCCTGCTCGTGGTACAGTCTCTAAATGTACTATGGGAGGTAGAGCCTTCAGTTATCAGGCTCCTCTCCTTTGGAATCATCTTCCAGCCGGGGTACGAGAGGTAGACACACTTTGTATTTTTAAGAATAGATTTTAAACTTTCCTTTTTGATAAATCTTATAGTTAGGGCTGGTGCTGGTGTAGACCAGCTCTCTCTCTCTCTCAGTCACTAACCACATATTTTCCTGGGAGCTCTTGAGCTCTCTTAGGCTCCTCGAGGTTGACAGCCTGCCAGACTTACTAATAAATAAATGTTTTTATATTTACCACTTGACCGCCGTCAGGTCATCCATAAATCCAAGAGGACGTTATTGATATCCTCTTCACTAAAGTATGAAGGACTATCACACATTAAGGGTTTTTTTCAAACCTGAGAGATCATAGAAACCTTGACCTTTGACCTTGAAGGACCAAACAGCACCTATATGAGTCTTGGTGGACAATGTTACCAAATTTGAAGACATTTGGTCTTGGAGTGTCTGAGCACAAGGCGGACAGATGGACCAAGGTCGGACCAGACGTCCCAGTGACATGATGCCTACGGCCTCTAAAAGCAGTTGTTGTGTGAGCTGGGCTCCCTCTGGATTAGCAATAAAAGATGTAAAACCAGCACAGTGATTAGTTTGGTTCTCGTGGTGACAGGTCTGTTAATAAAGACTTTCTCTCTCCCTCCACCAGCAGGTCATATTTTTATCCACATTTTATATTCTGGCCTTTCCACATGATGACAGTTTTCCTTTTCAGAATGCGTTTACACTGACGGTCCCCTGGGAGACCTGCCTGGCGCCCAACAACACCTCTTAATTCGCAGTGTGTTCTCAGTCAGACACAAAGGGGGGCTGCTGGGTTTTTAATTGGCCTGCTCCCAAATTAGACAGATTTATCCCCGTCTCACATTAGCAGAGATGACCGGCCTGAAGAACCCGTCTGCTCGGGCGTTTCTCTGAGGCTTTCTCTCGCCGCACGCTCCTCTCCAAACATTTGGCTGAAACAGCAACTTTGACGGTTAATTAGCCTTGTTAAGGAAATCTCTGAGGCCAAATCTGGAAATAAACATTCTTTGTTAGAGATTGTTTTCCAACACAGAGAGCGGAGCGTGCAAACAAGGAGGTTTGTTTGGAAAGAATCATCAGGAACACACTGAATTCAACCAGAGGGAGGGAAGTGTTCGACTTTCCTTGGAGAGGAAATCTGATCGGATGTTTAGACGAGGAGGAATCAAAGAACTGAAATCAAATCTTTACAAAATGATTAAACTTCTCTCTCTGACACACGCTCAGCGCTCCGTCAGCTCTCCTCTGTAACGCCTCTGAAGACGGGACATCTCTGAAGACATCACGACTTGAAACGGCGGTCGTCTTCAGTGGTGACAGCTTTCATCCAATGAAGACGACCGCCATGACCAAATACGCCCTGACTCTACTTGTGACTGCTGCACGCATGTCAAGTTGAACGGAACAAACGGACCCGGACAGGGTCATTGTTATGGTTAGAAAGTGACACAAGCAGGCTACCGTACCTCGAGGCGGTCAGTGTGCAGCACGATGAAGCGGGTGGCGTTGACACACTCCAGCTCGATGCTGACCTCGCCGGAGAACGTGAAGTTGTCCATGTAGACGGCGAGCCGCAGGTCGTAGTGCCGCGGTCTCAACGAGCCCGGCAGCCTGGAGTTCCTCCATGGTTGAGCCCCCTCCTCGTCCCCTCTCTCCCCCGTCCTCTCGCCTCGGCTCCCATTCAACTTCCCCGACCCACCACTGCCTTTTGAACCCGCTTCCCCGGTTGCTCCTTCGCCATCTCGCCCGCCACATTCCTCGAAGCGGACGCTGAGCACCACAGCGACGGCGGTGACGACGATGAGGGTCAGAATGGACAGAGTGAAGCCCAGCACCAGACGTTTGTGCACGGTGATGTGGCGCTCTGTGGTTCGAGGCCGGACCACCACCGATTCTGCCCATTGGTCGGAGAGGCCGCGGCCGTTGCGCATGGCGCCCGGGCTGCTGTCGTTTAGTCCCATTTAGCTGAAAATCTCAAAGTGTCTGCAGAGAAACGCCCTGACGGGTCAGAAACAGGTTCATCGATGCGGGGTCAGACTTCAGCTCGTTGAGACTCAATCAGACGATGTGACCTCGGTCCGTCAGAGCTCGTCTCCGTGCTGCTCCTGAACTCTGCCCTCACCACTGTCAGACCGCTCTCAACGCCCTTCAGCTCTGTCCACTCAGAGAGGAAAATGATCGCCGCCGCACATCTTACATTTCAGGCAACTCAACTGACAAACCAGAAAGGATGAGATGTTCTGTGCGCTTTGGTTTTTGCGGTGAGTGGGGGAAAAAATCAATACTGCATGGCTCAGATTCAAGTTCTTGTGGAGGCTGAGGAGGAAGGAGGGGGGGACGGGGGAGGGGGGGGCGGAGGTATACTGTTGAGGATGTGTCTAAAGAGTGAGCGTACCATCCATCCATCCACTGTTCACAGCTTGGTAAGCTAAACTCTTAACCACCGCGGATAGAGAGAGACTCTTAACATAAATCTGAAGTCAGGATTGATCTGGATCAGACTGAAAGTTTAAATCTATTTAAATCTTCAGAAACAACCACCTGCTCTCCTGAACAAAAGCTCAGCAGGTTATTCTCCCCAGGTCGTCATAAAGTCAGTCTCTTTTAAAGCTGCTCTGGAGCATAAATAAACCCCGATCGCACTGTTACAGGTTTATAATGATGATGCAGATCCTGAAGAACACATAACGGTTTGTGTTAGGAGCCACAGAGGCACCGCTCACATTTCAGTGTTCAGCTTCAACATCAGCGTTTCACCTCACAAGATGTGTCCAGAGTCTTTGTCTCAGTGTGATGGATTTTAGTAGAGGTTGTATTTGACTGTTGAAAAGTGGAATTTTTCTACCACGATATGAACATTATGCCCTTATAAGGAAGTCTGACTCTGTATGTGGTTTTAAAGATGAGGATTCCTTTACAACACATTTGATCATTTCAGACTCTCTGTGTGTTTCTCTTCTTAATAAAGGTAATAACTCTTTCACTGCAGTGCTCTCTCTCTCTCTCTCTCTCTCTCTCTCTCTCTCTGGGGGGGTTAAGTGGATAATATACAGCCAGCGTGGAGCTTTATTTCACTCGGATACTGCACCGGGTCTAAAC
>NC_089217.1:175516-178016 GCF_963930695.1 Labrus bergylta
GCTGCAGACGTTATAGCCTGTTTACCTGCAGACGTTACAGTCTGTTTACCTGCTGCAGACGCTACAGTCTGTTTACCTGCTCCAGACGTTACAGTCTGTTTACCTACAGATGTTACAGTCTGTTTACTTGCTGCAGACGTTACAGTCTGTTTACCTACTGCAGACGTTACAGTCTATTTATCTGCTGCAGACGTTACAGTCTGTTTACCTGCTGCAGACGTTACAGTCTGTTTACCTACAGATGTTACAGTCTGTTTACCCGCTGCAGACGTTACAGTCTGTTTACCCGCTGCAGACGTTACAGTCTGGTTACCCGCTGCAGACGTTACAGTCTGTTTACCCGCTGCAGACGTTATAGCCTGTTTACCTGCAGACGTTACAGTCTGTTTACCTGCTGCAGACGTTACAGTCTGTTTACCTGCTCCAGACGTTACAGTCTGTTTACCTACAGATGTTACAGTCTGTTTACTTGCTGCAGACGTTACAGTCTGTTTACCTACTGCAGACGTTACAGTCTATTTATCTGCTGCAGACGTTACAGTCTGTTTACCTGCTGCAGACGTTACAGTCTGTTTACCTGCTGCAGACGTTACAGTCTGTTTACCTACAGATGTTACAGTCTGTTTACCTGCTGCAGACGTTACAATCTGTTTACCTGCTGCAGACGTTACAGTCTGTTTACCTGCTGCAGACATTACAGTCTGTTTACCTGCTGCAGATGTTACAGTCTATTTATCTGCTGCAGACGTTACAGTCTGTTTACCTGCTGCAGATGTTACAGTCTGTTTACCTACAGACATTACAGTCTGTTTACCTGCTGCAGACGTTACAGTCTGTTTACCCGCTGCAGACATTACAGTCTGTTTACCTGCTGCAGACATTACAGTCTGTTTACCTGCTGCAGATGTTACAGTCTATTTATCTGCTGCAGACGTTACAGTCTGTTTACCTGCTGCAGATGTTGCAGTCTGTTTACCTACAGACGTTACAGTCTGTTTACCCGCTGCAGACATTACAGTCTGTTTACCTGCTGCAGACGTTACAGTCTGTTTACCCGCTGCAGACGTTACAGTCTGTTTACCCGCTGCAGACGTTACAGTCTGTTTACCCCGCTGCAGACGTTACAGTCTGTTTACCCGCTGCAGACGTTACAGTCTGTTTACCTCCTGCAGACGTTACAGTCCGTTTACCTGCTGCAGACATTACAGTCTGTTTACCTGCACTCGTTACAGTCTGTTTACTTGCAGACGTTACAGCCTGTTTACCTGCAGACGTTACAGTCTGTTTACCCGCTGTAGACGTTACAGTCTGTTTACCTGCTGCAGACGTTACAGTCTGTTCACCTGCAGACTTTAGAGTCTGTTTACCTGCTGCAGATGTTACAGTCTGTTTACCTGCTGCAGACGTTACAGTCTGTTTACCCGCTGCAGACGTTACAGCCTGTTTACCCGCTGCAGACGTTACAGCCTGTTTACCCGCTGCAGACGTTACAGTCTGTTTACCCGCTGCAGACGTTACAGCCCGCTGCAGAGGTTACAGTCTGTTTACCCGCTGCAGACGTTACAGCCCGCTGCAGAGGTTACAGTCTGTTTACCCGCTGCAGACGTTACAGTCTGTTTACCTGCAGACGTTACAGTCTGTTTACCTGCAGACATTACAGTCTGTTTACCTGCTGCAGACGTTACAGTCTGTTTACCTGCAGACGTTACAGTCTGTTTACCTGCAGACATTACAGTCTGTTTACCTGCTGCAGACGTTACAGTCTGTTTACCTGCAGACGTTACAGTCTGTTTACCTGCAGACGTTACAGTCTGTTTACCCGCTGCAGACGTTACAGTCTGTTTACTCGCTGCAGACGTTACAGTCTGTTTACCCGCTGCAGACGTTACAGTCTGTTTACTCGCTGCAGACGTTACAGTCTGTTTACCCGCTGCAGACGTTACAGTATGTTTACCCGCTGCAGACGTTACAGTATGTTTACCTGCTGTAGATGTTACAGTCTGTTTACCTGCAGACGTTACAGTCTGTTTACCTGCAGACATTACAGTCTGTTTACCTGCTGCAGATGTTACAGTCTGTTTACCTGCAGACGTTACAGTCTGTTTACCCGCTGCAGACGTTACAGCCTGTTTACCTGCTGCAGACGTTACAGCCCGCTGCAGACGTTACAGTCTGTTTACCTACAGATGTTACAGCCTGTTTACCCGCTGCAGACGTTACAGTCTGTTTACTTGCTGCAGACGTTACAGTCTGTTTACCCGCTGCAGATGTTACAGCCTGTTTACCTGCTGTAGACGTTACAGCCCGCTGCAGACGTTACAGTCTGTTTACCTGCAGATGTTACAGCCTGTTTACCCCGCTGCAGACGTTACAGTCTGTTTACTCGCTGCAGACGTTACAGTCTGTTTACCCGCTGCAGATGTTGAAGTCTGTTTACCTGCTGCAGACGTTACAGTCTGTTTACCCGGTGCAGATGTTACAGCCTGTTTACCTGCTGCAG
>NC_089217.1:190319-197819 GCF_963930695.1 Labrus bergylta
TGGTGTCGGACACATCGGAAAATCGGGTTTCCGAGTTGTAGAATGACACATGAACGCCTGCTCAAGTCAGACCAACAACTCCGAGACTCGGGAAAGAGTGAGACTTGATGCTCAGTTCATGTTAAGATATGTTTTATTATTTCTGTAGGTCATATTGTCATGTTGTCAGACTCACTTTGATCAGGTTTGTTCGTCTCAGAGATAACGATGCAGCCACTAGATCCAGAGTGATTAAAACCCTTTATGTCCCTGATTGGTTGTCTGCCTCTCCATTGTATCATATGAATGTACTGTGGAGGATAAAGAAGGCATTTGAATCAGACCGGGTTGGACAGTCACTTTGTCGTCTGGTGTTTGCTGCCATCTAGAGGTCACTTTATTCAGTAAGCGGACAAAAGTGCACATGATAGTCGCTACAACACCCTGCATGCAGGGGAGGGAAAAACCATCCTCCTCAAAGCAGACATACTTAGAGGTCCAATCAGTGAGATGTGTAGAGAGTGAGATGATAAAGGTATCTTACTATCTGATCAGACATTAAGGAAACATGCTATGTTGAAGTGCTGGCTTCTCTGACAACAATGCAGCAGCCAGTATGTCCTCCTTCTAACTTTAGATTCTGCTCCTGAATGCTCTGGATTTGTTTGGACCAGAGAAGGTAGGCGCTTTTAAGATCATTTTGGACGCCCCTCGGTTTGCCAGATATGAGAGCAGTTATCAGGTCAACAGGTGTTGCAGCGATGGAAGCGGGCAAGAGAAGTGGTTCAGATAGAAGTGATTGTACCCGACCTAAAAAGCCTCTGGAGAGACAGCTCTCTACAATGTTGAGAATTTAGACTGCAGTACTCATTTTAAACACTAGGGGTCAGAGTGACATACTGCTCCTTTGGTCTCTGGTTTTGGCTCTTTGTTTCCCGTGTCTTTTTCTTACGACCACTCTATTCTCCAGTTATTTAAGTTCTGAATCGAGCCCTGCAAATACTGACATGAACACACGAGGTAGACATAAAGGTTAGTCAGTTTATTCTGAAACAATACAAGTACAGATTTCACAATAAACACTTCCTTTCAGAGTATTTGTATTACACTTGAATATTTTTTTTTTTACTTTTAAAGGTAAAGATCAAATACTGCAGCTTGGTTAGTGGACCTACGTTTAAAATAGAAATAGTTTGACAATCTAGGAGCAACTGGTGATGGGCTCATAGTCCAATGAGATCATGAGTCATGTCTGCATCGACTTTTAGACCGTGACACGAGAACGAGCCACTGAAAACAGAACAGACAATGTTTTGATAACAACCTCCATACCAGTAGTAGGCGCTGTGACTGTGTAATGAAATGCTCATGGTCACATCCTCTTCTTTCTACAGAGTGGTAAGGTCACCCTGAACTACAAAGCGTGAGCAGCACAAACAGAACTCAGGAGTCGGCCATTGTTGTTGTAGTCCACCTACTCGCTCGGGGCTTTGAGCATGTGTGTATAGTCTCCGTTTTTGAAATGATGGATATTAAATCTGTCGTTCTCTAAATCTCTGGTAATATATTTTAGCTAATGACCTTCTCGGGTTAATCATGCTGCAGTCAGAAGTTGTCATGGACGAGTTCAGAAGCTGCTTCTTTGTTCAATACGTCTTTGTTACACATGCACGATTACAATACTACGTCAGATAATCACAAAACCAACAAAATAAATGTTTGCAGAATTTTCACAATACAACAATACGTCTTTTGTTAAAGGGCAGAAATGCAGTTTAAAAAAAAAAGGAAAGAAGTCATAAATGGACAGCAGAGTCCTCCATTTACAGTGCAGAGGTTAAAGGTCAGGGGTGTCTTCAGTAGCCCTTCATGGCGATGGACGATCCTCCTGCGCTGTCATGACGTCTGACCTGATAGATCATCAGCAGGGAGACCAGCAGGCCCAGCAGCTATAAAGACGGACACTCACTTAGACCAACAGACAAATCTCAAACGCTTTCAATTAAAATACAAGTTAAAGACATTTTGTACATTTTAAGACATTTCCTCCCAAATCCAGCAATGTTTTCTTTCCTTGTCATCATCTAAATCTGACTGTTAGCTCGTCAAGCTAACACAAAGCCGTGGCTACACAAGATATAATGTGTACAAAAATACATTTGAAGTGTACAAAACTCCAACCTCATCAAAGATTTCTCAAAGGTTAATGAAGCAAGATAACAGGAAGAAACAGATCCAAAATCTAAGAGCTTGGATCCACTCTACCCGTGACTGGCAAAACAATTGCTCTATTCAACCATTGGGAATTGTTAACTGGAGCTGCAGGATATTCAGCTAAACTATGATTCTATGTTACGGTTAGGGTATTGAGGGATCCACTGATAAAAACATCTTAATATTATCAGGTTTATACACACAGTGTGAATAATAATGTCCCTGCAGGCGTCCACCTGCCTATCAGGTCAGCTACACGCCTTATTGTGAATAACTCTTATCCTTCATCAAATCAAAACTGATGAGTCATCAAAACATTCACCCCCCGTACAGTGTGTGTCAATCCAGACATGAGCTAATCATACCTATTTGTTTTTTTTTTCACTTTTGCAAAAGTCTGGGAAAATTTATTCTGATGAGGTGACCAATAAATTTCATACCTCCAAGACTTATTAATCCCATTTCGTTCCTTTATATCACCAGATGTAATCATTGGTCTGTCCAACTTACAAAAGTTCAGTATAAGTAACAAAGTCTTTAAAGACAAGGGGGATTAACCCCTCTGTTTTAAATATTTCAATCACTGAAAGCATAAGTTTAGCTTACTGCAGTGACGGCAAATCCAAAGAAGAAAGCCATGACGAGCTGAAAGACTACATTGATCCACTTAAAGACGAAGCTGCTGCAGTTCTGCAAAAACAAAAAACAATAAGGTAATTATTTGGAAAATTCATTGGTCGGTTTGACTGTTGTTTGGTTGGTCCTTTGATTGGTCAGTTGGTTGGATGGATGGATGGATGGTCAGTTGGTTGGTTAAGTGATTGATTGGTCAGTTGGTTGGTTGGTTGGATGGATGGTTGATTGGTCAGTTGGTTGGTTGGTTGGATGGTTGGATGGTTGGATGGTTGGTTAGTTGGTTGGTCAGTTGGATTGTTGATTGGTCAGTTGGTTGGATGGATGGTTGGATGGTTAAATACCTTTTCATAGATTGTGTCTGGGCCTTTGGTTCCCTGTAATTATAAAATAATGATATTGTTAGGATAATACTGAATCACTCAAACAGATATCTTCCAAGAAGAAAAGAAACTGAAACACTTGTACTATTCGGGATGTTACTTATAAAGTCCTTGTTGGAAAGTGCCTCAATCTTGAAACCAGTTATCTGATGCATTAAAGTGGCACCAGTTCTTACTTTCCGAAACAACAATCTGACATTGTCAACATTTAGGACCTGTCTTAGTTCAAGTGTTCCAGTTTCATTCATGTACAAGCTTCTCCAAACCAATACCCCCTAAAGGGATTAACTAAGTAGTTTGAATGTAAATAGATTTAACAACACCAACCTGAGGTTTTGCTTTGCATACAGATTGAAAATAAAATCCTTCATTCTGACGGTTGCACTCACAAGACTTGGGGATAGTGTCACCCCAGTCTGAGGCGCCTTTCACTCCACAGCACTTACCCTGCAACCACATAATGAGTTTCAGCTGGTTTGAACACACAGGATGTTTAATATGACAAATTGAAAGGGAGATAATAAGTGTTCTGTTTCATGAAGCATCAGCTTAAACTTCTCCGTTTGAACAATTCATTATTACTGTAACACTTGTCCTTGTAGAGCTCATTAGAAGCAGCACACTAATAAGGGAAATAGAAGACATAAAAACATTACAAGTTCCTGAATCCTTTCAAGTAAGTCTGTCAGATTTTTATCTTCCATGTATGGCTCGACCATTTCAGTGGTGGCGCTGTCCAATTTATGTTTAATCTACAAGAAGAGAACAGAACGTTATGGACAATATATGAAGGAGGTTGACTGAGAAAACCAGAAGTCAAAGTTAGCATCATAGCAGACAGTAAATAGAGTAATAATAAAGACATTAAGAGTAATGTAAAGGCTGGCTTTCTTAACAGATAAAAACAAAATGTGGGAGACCACCAACATGAGGACCAGTTGAACTGATTTTTAATATTCTAATCCACAAACACACGCACGCCTGCCGTCTATTATTGTATTGTATTATATTTTGGTGGCTAATCCACAGACAGTGAAGGGAATTTGGAGTCGAGACAGAAATAAGCATGCCAATGGTTAAAAAAAAGACAAAGATCGATGGTATTATCTGAGGTAGATGTCTGACCTTGTCCCTAAAGACAACGACAACAATGCCAATGATCATCATGATGATCATCCCAAGGGCCATGAAGCCTGCGAACTGCAAGGGAGGTAACATTCAGAGATTATCAAGACACAAACATTTCTTGTTTGATTGATAGACAGAAGGTTACGGTTTGTTGGGGGCTCTTGTACGTACTATTTTGAGGACGAGGGATTTCTCAGAGCATCCTGCATAGATTCCCAGACAGGAGATGCAGAGGATGCCGATGGCAAACACCCACAACCAAGCAAAGCTGGGAGAACTAACTGCCGCCATCTAGTCCACCATGGAAGGAAAATGGAGAGACCAAAAAAACACAAAATAACAATGTAAAAGAGGCAGGCATTATTCAACATTTTGAATGTTAGTTTTCAAAGATATTCATTCCTGTTTTGAAGGGAATTAGACATTTTTTTGTATTTGATTTTAAACACACCACCCACCAACCCCCCTTCACAGGAGGACAGCTTTATTAATATGTAATTATGTAATCTTATGAACTGGTATATTAAAATTAAACTATCTGCAGTGATCCAGTATACATTGTTTATAGTTTACTGTTTTTTCTGCTCATTTTAATATAATTCTGTATGTCAGCATTTCCACTGTGGGGGAGTGAAAATGAACACCTGCAGTGTGTGCAAAACCCAGCATCTTCATTGGCTGGTACTTTCAAAGGAAGCTGTAACTCTCCTAGAGCTCTTTGAAAAACGCTGACATCCTGTTCAGTATGACAACTCGCCTACCTGTCATTACACAGCAGGTCCTGTTAGCATGATAAGCTAGGCTAGCCTGAGATTGATTGACACATGAACAGACCAATCAGTGTTGACCTTTGACTCGTGGTGCATTAGTGATGATTTCCTATTGGTTAAAACAGCAACAGCCTTAGTGACGATACTGTTTGACATATTTACAGACAGTACAGTGTTGTTAGCATGGTGTATTGTTTTGGTTGGTAAAAACTTATAAGGGTTTTATAGATATTTGTGGGGACTCTGGACACAAAGCTTGATTCAGACAACATTTACTAGCTTTTGATTGTCCAGATCAGATGAAATGTACACCACATAAATAGGTTCCAATACTTCTTTTGAATGGCCATTTATTTTTCCAATTAGGATTTTAAGACAGAAATATTTAAACGGGTATCAAGTTTCAGCCTTAACAAATGAAAACCCTCCACCCCAGTGAGGATGTGATTTGGAAAATGTTGTACAGAAATGGAAAGATAACTGGATTGGATGAAAAACATAATGAGTTAAATCACCGTCTCCATGGTGAGAGATCTGATTTTGCATTGCCATTAGAGCGTTCCTGTTTCTCTCCTGCAGAGAAAGTCGACTGTGAGAATGGAAAAACCTCCCCGGCAACATCTGTTCTGGATTAACTAAAGAAATGAAAGACTCCACGATGTGCTGGCAGCTGTTCGCGTGTTCATAAACACTCTCAAGGCTTCACCACAACTCCTTCTAAACATTTCCAAACAGGTACGATAGAGTGCAGGATTGTGCGTGGGATGTTGTGACTACAAACCAGCCTTTATATTCAAAAACACAAACCAACCCCCCCCCCCCCAAATAAATCCTCATGAATCGCTCTGAGAATATTCAGTTTCTTACATAACCCCGACCGACACCTTCATGTGCCGTGTCTGCACTACGGGCTGGTGACTGGTTCTGTTTGGATAATCAGCATAGAGCCTGTAACAACAAAAAAACACTCGTAAACACTGTAACACTCGTACACCTGATTGTTTAAACTGTTGTTCACATCTGGAACCGATTAACCGACGACTCTGGCTGCCAACACATGTCCCGTAACCAGAAAATGTTAATGCATATTTGGCAGAGCCCACTCTCCCGATCTTCATCTTCATCATCTTCATCATTCAGATCGTAGGTGTTCATAAAGAGCTGGATCTTTCACTTTTTCTTAAAGGTACAGAGGGACTCTGCAGATCGAATTGTCTTCATGTCGATGCCACAGTGAAGAACATGTGGGGGGTGCAGACTGTTGTTGTTGTTGTTGTTGTTGTTGTTTACCTGTTGGTTGTAGGCGCTGAGTTCCACTGCCCCGTAGATCAGCACACATCCAAGGATCTGAGGACACATTACAGAAGTCAGGATCTGCAAGCTTATGTTAAACTAAAAGTACATTACGTTATATGATTGGCAATGAAATTGGTTTAAATGTGGGAGCCTTAAGGGTCTCGTATTCTCTAAAATCCTCTTCTCCATGTTCCTCTAACATGTGTCTCTAGACTTTCCCTTCATGACATCACAAAGGGCAGTAGCCCCTCCCCCAGGTGGGTGACACTCCCACAGCTAGGTGTTTGTTCTGCCCTCTGAGTCTGCCTTCTCACCGTAAACAATAGGACATGGAGCGAGAAAGACCAAGTACACCCAAGACCTTCCAGAGAGGGGCCTTGGTCAGACACAGCTCATTTATCGACCAAAGCTGAATTTTTCTTCTTTTGAAAGCCTTGTTCTTAGTCTTTTACATCCAGTCTCAAGAACCTTTCAGCCACTTCTAGTTGTTGTAGTTTACCGCCCTCCTGGCCCATATTCTGAGTTTCTATCTGAATTTGCTGAATTTTTTATCAGATTTAGTCCTTAGCAGTGATAGAATAATTATTGTAGGTGACATCAATATCCATGTGGATGTTGATAATGATAGCCTTAGCACAGCTTTCATGTCATTATTAGACTCTATTGGTTTTACCCAGGGTGTAAACGAACCTACTCATCGTTTTAACCACACCCTGGATCTTGTTTTAGTTTATGGCATTGACATCCAAAACCTTACAGTTTTCCAGTTTTCCAGTTTTCTGTGTGACTTTCTCCATGACAACAGTTTATTTGAGGAGTTTCAGTCAGGATTTAGAGTCCACCATAGCACTGAGACTGCACTAGTTAAAGTTACAAACGATCTACTTCTAGCTTCAGACAGGGGACTTCTCTCTGTGCTCGTCTTGTTAGATCTTAGTGCTGCTTTTGACACCATTGACCATCAGATCCTATTATACAGACTAGAACATTGACTTGGAATTACAGGGACTGCTTTAAGTTGGTTTGAATCCTACTTATCAGATCGATCTCAGTTTGTACATGTTAATGATGAGTCCTCTATGCACACCAAAGTTTGC
>NC_089217.1:202819-212819 GCF_963930695.1 Labrus bergylta
CTCCACGAGCAGAAACGTGCTCAAACTAGGATCAATATTGGAGATGCTTTTGAAAAATGGAGAGAGGTTAGAACACAGAAAGGTTTACAGACCCATGCAGAGCTGGATAAACACTGAAGCTTCAGAGTCCACCACATGGTGACCTGTTTAGAGGAGGAGGGGGGAGACAGCTCTCTATGATGTTTAGAATTCAGACTGCAGTACCCATTTTAAACACTAGGTGTCAGAGTTATTACATTGCTGCTTAACATTAATAGACTCTCAGAACCTGAACACTGACACAAAAGAACCAAAATCTCCGGATGAAATTAGGGAAATTACAGTACAGAACAATATTAAGACTTAAGAACATCAATGTCAGTATAAGAAACTGTTAAAAGCCTCACTGAAAATAAAGTCAAGCAGAAATATAAACACACATGGAAAGTCACTTAGATCTATATCTGGCTGTTTGAATGTATTGTGCATTGTTGCTGTTCTTATATGACTTGAGCCCAACCCTTTAAAAAAAACCCTGCTGGGATTTCCACTTCCTTGAACAGTCGTGACTGTTTGCACATTGCAGAACTATACAACTGAAAAAAGTAATTGATTAATGGAGTTAAGCTCGTATATTTCTCGTCTTCTGATGACTCAAAGGACTTTTACACCGCAGGTCACACCTACACATTCACACACTGATGGTAGAGGCTGCTGAGTAAAGAGTCCGTCGGTATTAACTCATCCATTCACACACATTCAAACACTGATGGTAGAGGCCGCTGAGTAAAGAGTCCGTCAGTATTAACTAATCCATTCACACACTGATGGTAGAGGCCGCTGAGTAAAGAGTCCGTCAGTATTAACTAATCCATTCACACACTGATGGTAGAGGTCGCTGAGTAAAGAGTCCGTCGGTATTAACTCATCCATTCATACACTGATGGTAGAGGCCGCTGAGTAAAGAGTCCGTCAGTATTAACTAATCCATTCACACACTGATGGTAGAGGCCGCTGAGTAAAGAGTCCGTCAGTATTAACTCATCCATTCACACCCATTCGCACACTGATGGTAGAGGCCGCTGAGTAAAGAGTCCGTCAGTATTAACTCATCCATTCACACCCATTCACACACTGATGGTAGAGGCCGCTGAGTAAAGTATCAACTCATCCATTCACACCCATTCACACACTAATGGTAGAGGCCGCTGAGTAAAGTATTAACTCATCCATTCACACCCATTCACACACTGATGGTAGAGGCTGCTGAGTAAAGAGTCCATCAGTATTAACTCATCCATTCACACACATTCACACACTGATGGTAGAGGCCGCTGAGTAAAGAGTCCATCAGTATTAACTCATCCATTCACACCCATTCGCACACTGATGGTAGAGGCCGCTGAGTAAAGAGTCCATCAGTATTAACTCATCCATTCACACCCATTCGCACACTGATGGTAGAGGCCGCTGAGTAAAGAGTCCATCAGCATTAACTCATCCATTCACACCCATTCACACACTGATGGTAGAGGCCGCTGAGTAAAGAGTCCGTTGGTGTTAACTCATCCATTCACACGCATTCAAACACTGATGGTAGAGGCCGCTGAGTAAAGAGTCCGTCAGTATTAACTAATCCATTCACACACTGATGGTAGAGGCCGCTGAGTAAAGAGTCCGTCAGTATTAACTCATCCATTCACACCCATTCACACACTGATGGTAGAGGCCGCTGAGTAAAGAGTCCGTCAGTATTAACTCATCCATTCACACCCATTCACACACTGATGGTAGAGGCCGCTGAGTAAAGTATCAACTCATCCATTCACACCCATTCACACACTAATGGTAGAGGCCGCTGAGTAAAGTATTAACTCATCCATTCACACCCATTCACACACTGATGGTAGAGGCTGCTGAGTAAAGAGTCCATCAGTATTAACTCATCCATTCACACACATTCACACACTGATGGTAGAGGCCGCTGAGTAAAGAGTCCGTCAGCATTAACTCATCCATTCACACGCATTCACACACTGATGGTAGAGGCCGCTGAGTAAAGTATCAACTCATCCATTCACACCCATTCACACACTGATGGTAGAGGCCGCTGAGTAAAGAGTCCATCAGTATTAACTCATCCATTCACACGCTTTCACGCGCTGATGGTAGAGGCCGCTGTGTAAAGAGTCCATCAGAATTAACTCATCCATTCACACGCTGATGGTAGAGGCCGCTGTGTAAAGAGTCCGTCAGTATTAACTCATCCATTCACACCTATTCACACACTGATGGTAGAGGCCACTGTGTAAAGAGTCCATCAGTATTAACTCATCCATTCACACACTAATGGTAGAGGCCGCTGAGTAAAGAGTTCATCAGTATTAACTCATCCATTCATACACTGATGGTAGAGGCCGCTGAGTAGAGTCCGTCAGTATTAACTCATCCATTCACACACATTCACACACTGATGGTAGAGGCCACTGAGTAAAGAGTCCGTCAGTATTAACTCATCCATTCACACACTGATGGTAGAGGCCGCTGAGTAAAGAGTTCATCAGTATTAACTCATCCATTCATACACTGATGGTAGAGGCCGCTGAGTAAAGAGTTCATCAGTATTAACTCATCCATTCATACACTGATGGTAGAGGCCGCTGAGTAAAGAGTCCATCAGTATTATTCTCCATTTATATGCTGCCTCTTGGCCAAATAATTGAATGCCACAATGTCTCCTTTCACTACTACGCAGACGACACACAGAAATACCTTCCTTTGAGACCTGAGGACAGTAGGAGCCTAGCTGCTGTCAGAAACTGCCAAAACGATATCAACTGCTGGATGGCACAAAACTTTCTCCAACTGAACAATTCTAAATCTGAAATCATAGTATTCAACCCGCCAAACTCCACTCATATCTCAAAGAGCAGCCTCGGTCCCTTATTCACCAATGTCCAACCCACCGCCAGAAATCTAGGAATAACATTCAATTGCAATCTCACCTTTGAATCCCATATCAAAACAGTTGTCCGATCAAGCTTCTTCCATCTACGCACCATCTCCAAAATTAAAACAATTCTAACCCAACCAGACTTTGAAAAGATCATCCATGCCCTCATTTTCTCCCGACTTGACTACTGTAACTCCCTCTTTTCCGGAATCACTAATAAGTCACTGTCTCGCCTCCAGCTATTCCAAAATGCAGCAGCTAGGCTTCTTACTGGTTGTAACAGACGACATCACATCACTCCAATTTTAGCTTCATTACACTGGCTTCCTGTACGTTTTAGAATCGATTTTAAGATTTTACTCATTACTTTTAAAGCACGGACGGGGCTGGCTCCAAGCTATATAACAGAGCTACTGACACCATATGAGCCAGCCCGCAGTCTTAGATCCTCAGGTGGGGGCCTTCTGGTCGTTTCAAAGTCGAGACTTAAAACTAAAGGTGACCGGGCCTTTTCAGTCAGGGCCCCTCGACTTTGGAACGACCTCCCTGAGGAGATAAGACTCGCAGATTCCCTCAATTCTTTTAAATCCCTTCTTAAAACATACTTTTACAGACTTGCTTTTATGTGATGTCGCCTTTTTAATGTATTCTCTTACTGGTTTTATTATTTTTATCTTCTTTTACTTCTTACTGTCCTTTTATTTATGGTCTTATCTCGTATTTATGCTCATATCTTAATCTCCTCGTGTTTTAACTTGGTAATTTCTTATCTTACTTACTTTGTCTATTTATGTTTCATATTTACATTTACTTTTTATTTTTATTAATATAATAGTTTTGGGTTTTTTGATCCATTAACCACTTGTTTTTATTTCTTTTACTGCTCTTACTTTCTTATTGCTGTCTCAGCTCGTGTTGTTGGGTTCTTGTGTTGCCTGGGTTCTTATGATGGTTCTTGTGATGGTCGGGTTATATATGTCTGGTTGTGTATCGTGCACTTTGGGTTCTTTTCTGTTGAATTGTATTTAATTATTCTTAGTATTTTGCATCTGTTATATTCTTACTGTTGTTAATGTTCTTCTGTGTTTGTTTTAGTTTGCTTTGTTCTTACTGTTTGTCAAAGCACTTTGTAAACCTGTGTTTTTAAAAGGTGCTATATAAATAAAGTTATTATTAACTCATCCATTCATACACATTCACACACTGATGGTAGAGGCCGCTGTGTAAAGAGTCCTTCAGTATTAACTCATCCATTCATACACATTCACACACTGATGGTAGAGGCCGCTGTGTAAAGAGTCCTTCAGTATTAAAGGAAAAGGAAGAAGGTAGAAAAGGAACTGGTTGAAAGTAAAATTACATTAGAGGTTATTTTAGATGAACTTTTCTGGGGACATGGGGTGGGACATATTTAGTCCCATCATTAACGTACATGAGGAGAGCAAAATATTAGGAACACTTTTTAATATGACAAACTCCAACACACCACAACCACCCACTATGACTCCAAACATAAATACAAAGTAGAATTATCACTTTTCTGACCATGACCACATCACCTGACTATAAAGAAGCGTCATAAAAGTAGAATTTATGGAGCTGTTGTATTGGTTTGCATTAGATCACACAGGTGGTCATGATGCAATGGCTGATTGGCGTAGATCTTCTGCAGGAAGCATCATATATACAATACTGCCATCTTGTGTCTGCTGGAGGAAAATACATGTAAAGAACACAGACGTCACTCATAAAATACACTTTATTAGCTGCATGCTATTCAAAGCAAAAAAATCAAACATCACACCAAAAATCAAACAGCAGTAATTTCTCTTTATATAAATATTTAACAGCCGATCTTAGTAACAACACGGGAGCTCATTGGGTGGAGTCTTTTGGTTGCTACAGGAGTCAAATGAGCTGATTTTCAAACTTGAATTTAAGGGCTGTCAAATTAACAACATTTTAATCGTAATTAATCACTGAATTTCAACAGTTAATTCAAATTAATCAAATTTTTAATCACACTTTTGAAATTCCATTATTTTGAATTTAAAAATAAAAATTGTCAGGCTTTATTTTGAATCTTTGTCCTGTCTTAAGCTGAGAGTACTTTACTTGCTGTATACTTTTATTTTGAAATTAAGTAAGGCCCTTCTGGTAGATGGAAGGTTAGGAAAGGAAGTTAAGCACACAAACAGGAAGTGGTTAGGGATCATTAACAAAGGTACATTATTGATGTCATGAGGAAGATATTACTTTGGTGTACCATTACACAAAATAACATAGTCCTATTAGAGTTCATTCATTCTGTCAATTATAAATATTCAGTATAAAAAAACATTTATATGCCCAAGATTGGACCTTTGTTAAACTTGTGCTATCTTCACCGGTAGTATAAATGGACGCTGAATTGCTGGGCAGGGATAAGAGGTCAGAGGTCAGAGGTCATGTTGGAGAAGGCTTGGGTTGGTACTTTACTCTGTCAAAGTCTACAACTGTAGTTTCAACGGGAGGCTTCTTCCAGTATTCCTCCAGGCCCAAAGCGAGACACAGAGCGATGGCTGCCATCTGCAACACACACACACACGCACGCACGCGCACACACACACACATTTTTATGTTCCCTAATGAACATTACTTTACACAGACCAAACGAGGACCCTGTCTTTATGACAGGGCATCTCTTGGTATGTATGATATGATGGAAGCCCTCGGAGGACAGTATCAGTATGTTTTATTTGGATGGTTTGGTTTGGATAATAATTATTAATTTCCGTTTTTTCTCTAGGATGCATGTTCACTTTTGGGTTTTGTTCAATATACATAATACTGCATTTGTTATTGTAAAGTGGTATTAGGACATTAGTGTATTGCCTTTCATAAGACAGTTAAAAACCATATCTATCTTTAGAGTTAAACATTTCTAATATCTTCCTACCCAACAAACTGAAGTTTGGGCTCTTTGCAGTTCTTTTACGGTTATCATTATCGTTGTCTTTTACATTTCTGCGAGTGGATAACATTTTCACAGATAATTTACAAATCATGATGACGTCAAAGTGAAAACATCGAGCAAAGACGAGCTCACTAAATAGATGTGGATGAGTGTACCGTAATGGTGGAGAAGGCTGAAATGATTCCTATCCTGAGTCTGATGGGAAAGTTCATGTAGCTCTTCAGGATGGGACCACAGGGCTGCAAAAAACAGAAGTCAAAGGTCAACATCCAAAAATGAAAAAAAACTATATACATAGAGAGGAGAACATTTTAAGGACAAAACTTCTAATTTCTGATAGTCTATTGAAAGCTGAAAGAATAAAGAAAAGGTCAGAATTATTAATAATAATAATAATAATAATAATAATAATAGCAGTAGTAGTTTTATTACTGGTACAAATAAAAAATAGTCATAAAAATCTATTAGGGAATTAAAGCAGGGAGGAATAGAAAACAAAAGATTCATTAAGAAGCTAAAAAAGGAACGTAATGAGACATGTTTTTACCTGGGAGTGAACCAAAAGCTTTTCTGTCACCTGTGCAGTATGTTGGTCTCTGTCCACCTTCACACAGGACCCTTCTGCATCAGAGTTAACCTGCTGAGAGCTGTGAGAAGAGAACTACAGATAAACAAAACTCAAGTAACATTTCTGAAACACAGAAGCATGAAAGAAATTGTTCAGCTTTTGGCGATTTGGCTAAATCTTACTATTCAGTGTCCTTTATTATACATTTCATTAAAGATGTAAGCAGTCCTTACCCTAACCCTCCTACACTTTGAATAAATAAAATCCCTCAAAAAGTCTCAAGTTTCTTTGAAATTCTGTATCGAAACTGAAAGGTCAAAACACATTTTCATGTCTGGATTTTACTGTTCTGATTTGTTCTGGTTGACTTGAGACGTTTCTGGGTGGAGCTGGTGTGTTTCCTCCAGCCAATGACAGCGCAGCAGGTGAGTTAAGGAGTGGATACAATTAGATTAGATTAGATTTAACTTTATTGTCATTGTGCAGAGTACAAGTACAGAGACAACGAAATGTTTAATTCAGTGATTGGACGAGATTCAAAGCGGTGAATATGACGGACGTGGACGTAGCAGCAAAGAAGAGAAAATAAAATCAGAGTGAGGAGAAACACCAAGTGGATAAAGATCGTTCTAAAACGAGGGTGAACCTTGTGTTGTCTTTTACCCGTGGACGTGGAGTTGAGCTACTTCCTGTTGGACAGGAAGGTGACAAATACCGGCGGTTAGCTTGAGCTAGCATGCGTTAGCTTGCAGTGTAGCTACAAGCAGTAAACGTAAACACTACGTCCTGCAGGGGGCGGGGCTTCTGGGGGCGTTGAGCCCAAGAGGAGGGGCCTAGTTTGAATGTTAAGTTTACAAGCTGCAACAAACCATGCTACTGACTCCTCCTTTAAACATAAAGATTATAGATAGATAATGTAGATCTTGTTAAAAAGCTTAAATCTCTATGTAAGGTTGATTTTTCATACCTCGGCTGTGTGTCAGAGGCAGGAGGGGGAACAGTGGGTTTGCAAACACAGGAGAGAGGTATTTGACTCTCCCAGTCTTCATAACTTCTCAAACCACAACAGGAGTCCTGAGAAACAGACATCAACAAATTAAACCCAAACTTACCTCAAGTTTCACCACATCTATACATATATATCATACGGGGCTAATAGAGTAGGCTAATCACACCAGTAACAAGTTAAACCACTATTATGTTTCTTTACATTTTGATGTTTAATTAGATTAATTTTGAGTCTTCTAATCACAGATACAGCCTCTGATTTTTGGGAGGATTGGATCCGGATAGTCACTGAATATACACGATCTTCTCAGTGGGATATTAAAACACCTGGATGTTGCAGAAACACAAGGTTTATTCCCTGAACGCCGCCGATGTGACAAAGCGAGAGGATTTTACAGTAAGTTGCTGATGATGTAAAGACATATTCCTTATGCCGTATACGACAGCGTCGATTAGAGCGTTAATATCAAATCAGCTTTATATCTTCTATCTATTCCCTCATCACTCTTTCTCTCACCGAGGCCTGCAGTTTGTTTAGTTCACCCTGGATGTAAAGATCCACTCTATGCAGGGGAGTCGCATTGAAAAACACTTCCTCCACCGCACTGTCCATCTGAAAAACAGAAAGAAAACATACAGTGAGCTTGAGAAACAGAGGGTTGTTTAAGATTGTGGGGTGTAATAAACACAAAGGCCACTAGGGGGCAGTGGTGGAAAGAGTTACCTGAGTTTGAACTTGGACCAGCGGGGAGGCAACAACCATCATAGCCACAAACTCCACAAATATCAGAGCAGAAAACTGGAGAAGATATTTACACGTCAGATTAAAGTTTTCACTGTTCCTGTTTTTATGACATTACGGGGACTGTCCTTCCTTATGGGACTCAAAGCAGGTCCCCTTTAAAGGTCTGTCATTTTTAGGTGTAAGAAAAGGTTTGAATTTGGGGTAAGAAAAGGAGTTTGCTACGATCAAAAGGAAATGTTTGAGGTCCAAATTTACAGATTAGCTTCAACTTTTGTTTGTTTCTGTTTATATAACATAACGGGGACTCTCCTTCCTCATGGGGAACTGCTCCTGGTCCCCATAAGGGGGGTCAGGGAACTTTAGGTTTAAGAAAATGTTTCCATTTGGGGTTAGATAAGTGATGTCTTACCACCAATAGAAGAGGTTTGAGGTCCAATGTTGCTGCACAAATACCCAGAACAGATAAAACCACAGTGACTGGACCGAACACCTGCAGGACCAGCAAACCATCACTACTGGACAACTGGTCAAACAACTGGGAGAAAGAGAGGGAGAGATCCACTAAATGTACTTTTATCACAAGTCTGTCCTTAATTATTTTAATTTTAATTTTCTTCTCTTGTTTTAGAGTTCTTTGAAATGAATTCTAAGTCTTAAAATGTTTATTTCTTAATCTTGCTTATGATTTCATAACCTTCCTGTTTTATTTTGCCATTCTTGTAAAGCCTTTTATTACTTTGATTTTGAAAAGTTCTGATATAATAATAAATAAATAATAATATTATAGTATTCATTTTATCACCATTATTTCCTGTTTTTCAGCTTTTCATTCTCTATTACTTATTTATTATACCGAGACATATGAGAAGGCTCATAAAATTGCTGTTTAAAGTTATTGTTTTGATTCCAAACTATTCAGATTACCATGTTTTGGAAAGAAAATATAAGAAAATCAATATTGGAGATGCTTTTGAAAAATGGAGAGAGGTTAGAACACAGAAAGGTTTACAGACCCATGCAGAGCTGGATAAACACTGAAGCTTCAGAGTCCACCACATGGTGACCTGTGAGAGCATCCACTCTAGAGAGGAGGGGGGGGAGACAGCTCTCTATGATGTTTAGAATTTAGACTGCAGTACCCATTTTAAACACAAGGGGGCAGAGTTATATACTGTTCCTCTAGTTATGGTGAACATTGGAGAGGTGCGAAATAGAAATATGTAACGGTGATGTATAGAACAGGCTTAACTGTCTCTAAAACTGTTAATGATTAACACAATTACACAGTTACCTCAGCAACCGGTGTATTGCCATCAATGGAGGCAAATCCGACGCCGATCATCACCACACCGGACACCTGTGCAGAGGGGAAATAAAGGGAACAGAATTAAAATTTGGATTAAGCTGCTGTGATTGAGAGTATTTGTTGTTTTCACAGAAGAAGGAAGTCTAACAGCAGCAACATTCCTCTGAAACTGTTCTGCTTCCCCAGAGAGACGCTCATCAGACTCCCATCAGCTGGGAACTCAGACGTCATCAGTCCCACAGTTTAAACTCTCACAAACTCCACCGCGGCACAGAAACAACAAACCTTCCCTTCAGTCTAAAGTGCTCATGCTTTTTCTTTTATGCTTTCTGATTCTGCATCTACTCATATGGAATTGAATGTGGCAATTAAAAATACTGAGAAGAACAGATGTTTGATTTCTGAAGAAAAATAAATCTTTGCAAAACTGACAAAAAAAGGAATAAAATGATAAAAAAAATACTAATGCAAGTTAACTATAAACA
>NC_089217.1:225319-262819 GCF_963930695.1 Labrus bergylta
TCTGCAGGTCCGTGAAGCCCCGCCCCCAGAGCCTCTCGTCTGCAGGTCCCTGAAGCCCCGCCCCCAGAGCCTCTCGTCTGCAGGTCCGTGAAGCCCCGCCCCCAGAGCCTCTCGTCTGCAGGTCTGTGAAGCCCCGCCCCCAGAGCCTCTCGTCTGCAGGTCCGTGAAGCTCCGCCCCCTGGAGCCTCTCGTCTGCAGGTCCCTGAAGCCCCGCCCCCTGGAGCCTCTCGTCTGCAGGTCCCTGAAGCCCCGCCCCCCAGAGCCTCTCGTCTGCAGGTCCGTGAAGCCCCGCCCCCTGGAGCCTCTCGTCTGCAGGTCCGTGAAGCCCCGCCCCCTGGAGCTCGCGTCTGATTTTGTTGAAATATTTTCTATTTTCGTCATCTAAAATTATGAATTATTATAAAATTATGACTAAATATAAGATATTTTCATCAGGAGACTAAATTAGAGTAACACTGCCTACACCACCTTTAGATTGTTTAATGACAAACACAAAGCGTGCTGGTAGAAACAGCGCCTGAAGGAAAACCTCCGCTGTGCTGTGGAGACGTCATTAAAGATGGTGTTTAAATCCTGAAGGTTTCACTGCAGAACAAACAGGAAGTCTCCTCTCATTGGGTCTCTTCTGTTTTCTACTTTCTGAACGGTCACTTTGTTTTGTTTTTTTAGCTTTGACCTGTCGAGGTCCTCATGCGTCGTCATCTGAGCAGAAACCTTTCAGTGACTGGACATGAGGATTGTTCAAGAGAAGAGGTGTTGAACCTGCTTCATCACAACACAGAGACACAAAGCTGCTGGCTTTGTTAACAGAGAGAGACGCGTCACGCCAGAGGAAATATTAACCACACGAGTCATTCAATAACGAGAGGAGCAGATTTATAATCAGAGGTCACCCACTCACATCCAGGAGAGTACAGACTGCTGCAGTAAGAGAATACTTTACCAAACATTAGACTACACACTTCAATAAATCATCTTAGAAACTCTTAAAGGAGCAATCTGCACTTTGACCCCTAGTGTTTAAAATGTGTACTGCAGTCTAAATTCTAAACATCATAGAGAGCTGTCCCCCCCCCCCCCCTCCTCTCTAGAGTCCATGCTCACTCAGGTCACCATGTGGTGGACTCTGAAGCTTCAGTGTTTATCCAGCTCTGCATGGGTCTGTAAACCTTTCTGTGTTCTAACCTCTCTCCATTTTTCAAAAGCATCTCCAATATTGATCCTAGTTTGAGCACGTTTCTGCTCGTGGAGCTTATTAGAAACATGCAGAGGCTTTTTAGGTCGGGTACAATCACTTCTATCTGAACCACTTCTCTTGACCGCTTCCATCGCTGCAACACCTGTTGACCTGATAACTGCTCTCATATCTGACAAACCGAGGGGCGTCCAAAACGGCCGTGTGGGGGCGTGTCTTAAAAGCGCCTACCTTCTCTGGTCCAAACAAATCCAGAGCATTCAGGAGCAGAATCTAAAGTTAGAAGGAGGACATACTGGCTGCTGCATTGTTGTCAGAGAAGCCAGCACTTCAACATAGCATGTTTCCTTAATGATCAGAGAGTAAGATACCTTTATCATCTCACTGATTGGACCTTTAAGATAATACATTAAGGCAGTTATAGTTACTGCCCACCCGTAATTTGATGAAGATGTTTTCTTTCTGTTTGCATCGTCTATTTCCTCTGCAGAAAGGGGTCCCTGAACGCAGCATCTATAATTCATGCAGTCTATGAGCACTCTGCTTTCTGCTAACAGGCGTTAATGCACAGAGACACCGCTGGAACCAGCTGTTATTTCTCTTCCTGCATGTTTGAGGGGAGCGTTCAGCCACAGAAACCACAAAGACATCAGGAGGTACAAGTCAACAAATCTCTTCACATATGTGACTCCTACTCTTCAGTCTTGTCTGGAGAGATCATGATGGGCACATTATTTAGGAAACTAGAATCAACACTTTGCAGTTCAAATCTCCAGCAGATCCACAAAACAACAACAAACAAGCTTTACAGTAAATAAAACCTCAACCCACCCTCTGCATCATCAACTGAAGACAAACACATCATGTCCACCCGGTCCGCTGAGTGCTTACAATCAAGTTAACATCGATTTGACTTCATTTCTGGGAACACAGAGGACTGAAATAACGCATCAGGACGACAGAGCTGAAGGTGAAGCCTCAGACATTCAGGAGATCAGTGAGGAGAAGGTTTGAAATGTGGATCAAAACGCTCTTACCAAAGAGCTTCTACTTTTTAAAGTCACTACTCTTTGAGAGGTGACGTTTACAGAAGGAGCCGGTCAACACCTGAAGGCATCTGTGGACAGCAGCTGACATGTCCCGGTGTTGATCAGTCCCTGTCCCGGTGTTGATCAGTCCCTGTCCCGGTGTTGATCAGTCTCTGTCCCGGTGTTGATCAGTCCCTGTCCCGGTGTTGATCAGTCCCTGTCCCGGTGTTGATCAGTCCCTGTCCCGGTGTTGATCAGTCCCTGTCCCGGTGTTGATCAGTCCCTGTCCCGTCCCTGTCCCGGTCTTGATCAGTCCCTGTCCCGTCCCTGTCCCGGTCTTGATCAGTCCCTGTCCCGTCCCTGTCCCGGTGTTGATCAGTCCCTGTCCCGGTGTTGATCAGTCCCTGTCCCGGTCTTGATCAGTCCCTGTCCCGGTGTTGATCAGTCCCTGTCCCGTCCCTGTCCCGGTCTTGATCAGTTCCTGTCCCGTCCCTGTCCCGGTGTTGATCAGTCCCTGTCCCGGTGTTGATCAGTCCCTGTCCCGGTCTTGATCAGTCCCTGTCCCGTCCCTGTCCCGGTCTTGATCAGTCCCTGTCCCGTCCCTGTCCCGGTCTTGATCAGTCCCTGTCCCGTCCCTGTCCCGGTGTTGATCAGTCCCTGTCCCGGTGTTGATCAGTCCCTGTCCCGGTCTTGATCAGTCCCTGTCCCGGTCTTGATCAGTCCCTGTCCCGGCTTCAACCAACCAAAACACTCCACCATGCTAACATCACTGATCTGAATGTGTCAATCAATATCGTCACCCAGGATGCTGCTGTTCTAACCAAGAGAACGCACCACGAGTCCACTGATTGGTCGGTTCATGTGTCAATCAATCTCAGGCTTGCCGCTGTTGCTAACTATGGTCACGCTAGCTTAATGTAGTTCATAAAATTGCGCTGAGAGTCAATTAGCCTCCAGTACCACACATTGTGTGAAACCTTCCAGGTGAGTCAAACTTTCAGTCACTTCCTGTAGCCTAGCTTAGCATTAAAGTTTGATGGTGACTGTTTGCAGACTCAACCAAAACTGAAAACATTTATTCAGAGCTGTGGGGTCGATGAAAACCTGCACATCCCGTTGGATTACCCGCCTCTTCAGTTTGTACCACACCTTAACCTTTTCATAAAGATAATGTATGGATCTGTGCAAACCTTCAACAAGTACAGTCAGGTTTGTGTTGAGCAAGAAAGTTTAGATTAACCACGATGAAAGACGAGAGTGCGGAGCTGAATGAGTTTGAAAGCAGAGAGTCAGGACTGAAGGCAGGAAACACAGGAGTCTCATGCTGCAGGAGTGCTGATGCGAGCGGCTGGGCGTAAAGCCAAACCCTGAAACTGAACTCATGTTTGTTTATGGAGGGAGAGGCAACAAAGAGCCGGCACAACCTGTTCTCCAGTGAGAGTCTGCAGGTCATAACACCTGATGAACAGTCAAACACACCTGCTGGAATACAGATAGTGATGCAAAGAATAAGAAACACGTCAAAACAGAAGATGCTGCTTTACAGAAAAACTAAAGTTAAAAATGTCACTTTTTGAATTTAAATCTTCACGTCTGAGAGACAAAAGCATCAACTCAACCTGAGAGAAAGGAACGCACTGAAACAAACGAGGCGGCTTCAAACACAAACTAAAAACAGAAAGATATTTAGGATACAAGTATAATCTCTGTGGATAACATAAACATGTCTGTCATATTAACATCTCACCTGTGAAGTCTAAGTACAGAAGTAAAACACAAATGATGGTTCAAAACGCAGACTTACCCAGAACAGGAGGTTGAAGATGAAGAGAAGATATTTGACACATTTATTGACAGCCATTTCTTTAATTTGTCTTTTCCTCCTCAGGAACGTCTCGCTCTCGACCGGCTGCCCTCGACAGATTCAGACTTCCCAACGAGCGACGGCAGACACACACACACACACACACACCCCCTCAGGCCAGTTAACCATCCTGCTCTACCTGTTTCCTCTCACTGGGGGTGCGTCCCTTTTAGCTTCCCTCCTTCCCTACCCCTCCTGCATCCTTCTCTTTTTCCCTGCACCTGCTGCACTTCTTGTTTCCCCCTTTCCTTCCCTGCGTCCTTCTTCCTCTTTTTGAGTAAATAAATAATTTAAGCAGCCTTTGAGCCTCGAAACCAAAGGAGTTCTCCTCAGGGGAAACTTTTACTGACGTTTCATATTCGCTCCTCGTGTCTTGTGACGACCTCATTTGTTTTATGAAGTTGAGAAGTACCCGACACTGGAGAGACGGGTGGCAGGTTGGTTTTATATAACTGGAAAATCTCCCAGTTTGTGTTCAAGACGTTTTTAATGTTAATTTAATAATCGATGTAGTGTTTGTTGTTTTTAATCTTTTTTTATTTTATTATTGTATTAAATGAATCGTAACAGAAGGTAAATATGGTTCTAGTTTAATTATGGGGTCAGTGATTTTAAATCAACTCTTCATACTGAACATTTCTTCATAAAACATTTCAGTGAAATAGCTCACATGAATATAACTCAATTCTACCATCTAGTGGCAGCTGAAGGAAACTACAACCATCAGCTTCCACTTCTCCAGTCCCCTCCCTTTTCCCTCCTCGTCTGTCAATCAACAGTTACAGCTTTGCAGAGATAAGACGCTACACGAGGGCAGCATTCTGTGTTTCTACACCACGTCACTTTCTGAGCAGGTAAGTCATATTTTCACTTTCATGTTCGGAGCGACGCTGCTTTTGGTTTAGGACTTGTTAGTGGATCACTAACTGAACTTGTGCAGCTGGTGTCTGAATGTTTTTTCTGTGTTTACATATGACTCACACTTCTGATTGTAAAGGTCAAGCCCGTTCTGTTTATAGAAAGATCTTAAAACTGAAGTTAAATTATGAAAGACATTTAGCTTATCCAGACAGAAGAAGTGTCATCATAGTGGGAAAGTAGATTTACTAAGTTATTCACCCGTTTAACCACACATCTGGATTATTGCAATGCAGTCCTGTCCTAGGAACCTTAAAGTTAGAATTACAAAAACTCTTTGAACTTTATACTGGTAAATTGGGCAACTGGTGTAAAGTTGTTAAACGTGCGTCTTATAAAATGATTTTTACAGAAACTTAAGGTCATGGAGAAAAGATGAGTTTATTATTTAATGGCCTTTGTTAAGAGCGGTCAGTAAGACAACGCACACTCTGACTTTGATCACGATGAGCCATTTATTTAGAGCAGCAAATGCATTCCTTAACTCTAACTTCAGACAAAAAGACTCAGAAACATAAAGTTCATAGCGGTGCGGTGGAAAAATTGTTTGCCCTTCATCTCTCACATCCAGTCTCCACACCTGAGCTAAATGAAAAGGCTCTGTCACACCTTCAGATTGCTTCTTTCATTCAGATGTCAGACAATGAGAATGAGTAAACATACAAAATGGCTTCAACAGCCTTAAACGAGTAAGACTGACTGCTTTGAACAGGAAGAGGGAACGATAGGAAAGGAAGCTGCAGCCTACGAGTGTTCATCACATTCTGGACGAACAACCAGCAAACTTGTGAGGCCCAAATGGGAACATCCCAGTGTTGAGGAAATATGAAGAAACTTGACTTCATACAAGAAACATTCAGAGTCTTACCAAGCCAGTTCTGTCAGACCGTCCCATAGGTGGGTCGTATTTATCCTTAAAGATGATGCTAAAGTCGAACGCATGTTACCCTTTCGACTCTACCTAAATCTTGAATGGAACCAACCAAATCCACTGAACAGCCTCAGTGGGTCATCAGCATGCTAGTGATGAAGGATGACTCACATCAGAGTCGTTAGCTGAGTCACTGGTCTAGTTTCAGCTAGAGTCGTTAAGACCCCAGTCGTCTGTGGATGTCGGAGTCACATGTTCCAAGGTGGGCCTGGGGCTTCAGTTGTTTTGGGAGAGAAATCAAAACAGCATTGTAGGCTGGTGAAAGATGGTGTCTCAGACCACCACCTCGGTTAAGGGATGGTTATTCAACCTTAACACAGATGGCTTCTTGAACCCCCCTCTCAAACAAACGGTCTTCCTTGGCCAGGAAGTGCAATTTGTCATCCTCAAAGGAGTGTCCTTTGTCCTGTAGAAGTGAAGGGACCCCAGAATCCTGTCCTGAAAAGACCGTGTGGAAATGTTGGCTGGGTATCAACAACGGAATTCCAAGAGCGGAGACCCAAAGATAGGATTTAAGAAGTCAGGATGTCACAGAGGTATGAATTTAGAGTCTGATTGGACGTGGATAGGGAGCTGCTCAAGAAGAGCTAAAACTGTGGGCACGTGTTCAAAATCTGGATGTTGTGTGCAGAAAGATTGTGTGTTGTAAAGGCAAAATTTACACAGAAGGACATTCCTAAGGATACAGAGACCATGACCCTGGAAGTCGAGGCCCTTAAAGTGTGTCAGTTTTACTAATCTTTGGCTGTAATTATAATCATACGTGTCTTTAAGAGACTGAAGACAGAGGAAGAGGGGGGGTTAAGGATAGACAGTGTACGTCTGCGTGGCAGATGGAGTGGGCGGGGAAAGTGATGCATTTGAATTCAGCTGTGAGTGTGGATGTGGGTCTAGAAGAGTCAAGAGGTAACTTCCTGATCTCAGCGCAGTGAAACTATTTCTTCCTTTCTTCATCTGCTGTTTTTGGAATGGATATTGATTTTGGAGACTTTGAATGATTTTCTGTGGATGGAAAAGAAGTCTGCAGCTTCCCTCCTTTGTTGTGAAAGTAGTTGTTTGCGTCTCTGGAGCTGGATTTTTACGACGACTTTCCAAGCTCTGCTGGTGGTCTTCAACCCAAGTTTGGTAAACATGGCTTTTTATATTGTTGACTGTCTATGTGGGTAGTTTCAGCTGTGTTTATAAATGCTTTATTGGGGTGGTTGTTGTGAAAAAAAGCTGCATGGTGAAGGGGTAATTTATTTCTCTCTTTAGTCTTGACTTAATTTTTTTATGGGGTTTTTTCCACTGCATACTAGTTTGATTAATTTACTACTACACCTCTTCAAGGCTTTTTGTAAAACCTGGTCGAAGGGTGTAGCATGGAAAGAAGAATCTATAAAATCTTGGAGCTGATTTGGCTCATAATTCTCGAGTCATCAGCTGCAAAATGCTCAGATGCTTTTGTTCCAGCTTGTCTTGATCTAAATCTCATTGCTGATTGCTTCAGAGAGACTGGTGCAACACTTCCTGTTAACAATCTTGTTGCTAAATACATTGAATGCTTGTTTTAACTGCAACACAGCTTGTGTTTTTGATTGTTTCCTCATTATTTCAGCCTGCCTAAAGAAGTTTTGTAGGTCCAACAGCATGAAGTCATTTGTACCTGCAGAGTGATAGATATAATTTCTATAACCTTTCATGCATTTCTCGACAAGTATAAAGCATCAATTGCATTGGTCAGTCTTGTGATGTCATTCTTTCTGTTTTTTAGGATTCAAGGGGAAGGCTTGGGGATTCATCTGACACTGGTGGCTTCCTGGGAAGTATTACTGTCAGTCAGAAGAAAACAAAGTATCTTTGACTTAATCTGCACAACTTTAAAAAGGTAAGACGTCACACAGGGAACAGGATAAGTGAGCTTTTGTAACACATTCTTTGTTCCCATTCAAAAATTAGTCTGGTTTTACTGTAAGGTGTTCTAGTGAGATGGGGCTTGTCAGAACTGGCCTGAGAATCCTTTGAAAGAGTCAGAGACAATTTGTAATGTCACAATGTGCAAGGGTTTGTAACTTTAAAGGGGGAGTTGAATCTGCTCTTCTTTGCTGCCTCCTTGTGTGTGAAAATGTTTTTATACCTTATGAAACTTAACGTTCCTAATGCTAAGCTAGATGCTTGTTTGGGAGGTCAGTGTTTAATTATATTTGGCTCCTGCTTTGTAGAGATTTGTTACTTGGGTCAAAGAATCCCCAACATGAACATCCTCACAGATTCACTTGACCTTAAAAAGCAAAGCAGAGTTTTGGCTGGTGAAGTGGCATGAGATGGAATAAATCAATCATTCAATGTCCCACTAAATTGTTTACTTTTCCTTTTCAGGGAGCCCCGATGGCAAAGCTGAAAGAGGAGCTTTGGAAAATCCTTCAGGACTTGAAAGAGAAGGACTTCGAGCTTTTCAAATGGTTTCTGAATATAGATAATATCGTGGAGGGCTTTTCAGGAATTCCTAGCGCTCGGTTGGAAAAGGCGGAAAGACAGGATGTTGTAGATCTGTTGGTGCAGAAAAATCAGGTTACTGGAGCTCTGATGTTAACCAAGGCGGTTTTAGAGAAGATCAGCAGGAATGATCTGGTGGAGCGTTTGGAAAGCTCCAGCCCGGAAACAAAAGGTAAGTTGTGATGTAAACACCTGTGAGGCGTTTTAAATAAACCTCCCAAGCTGATCCGTTGCCAAAAATCAACTGTATGATGAATAAATACATATACAACCAATACTTAGATGAATAGGAGTACCCTGACTTGGTAATGGCAGATTACCAATTTATATGTTAGATTAGGCTAAAAAATATGAATCAGACTCCATAAATTAGGCATTTAGCACATTGAATGATAAAATCACACAGGGAGCTTTATGTAAGACTAATCAGATGTTTGTCTTCTGTTTGTTTTAGACCTCAAGAACCACGAGTGTGTTGCTCTGAAAGGCGAACTTGAAAAGAAGAAAGTCGAGCTGGGGGCTAAAATCGAGCTGATGATCCAGGAGAGGGAGACGAAGATCGAGGAGATCAAACTCTCAGCAGAGCTCAGTGGCAAATCTGCAGACAGACAAATCACAGACAGCGAGCAGGCTTTCGCTGTGTTGCTGCAGACTTTGAAGGAGAGTCTGGATAATCTCATTGAGTCCATTAATGAGAAGCGGAAAACAACACAGAAACAGGCCGAGGAATGCATACAAGAGCTGGAGCAAGAACTCTCAGAGCTAAGAAAGAGAAGCGCTGAGGTAGAGAAACTCTCAACCACCAAAGACCATCTTAACTTTGTCCACAGCTTTGCCTCCAACACTAAGAACTGGACAGAATTCAGCATCACTCCCCCGTCATATGGAGGAAGTGTGGGGAGCACTGTGGACCAGCTCGAGAAAATGCTCAGAAAACAGAAGGACGCATTTATTGCAAAGGGGAAGCTGAACAGGGTCCAGCAGTTTGCAAAAGATGTGTCTCTAGATCCTAACACAGCTCATCCCAACCTCGTTCTGTCTGACAATGGGAAGCAAGTGTACTGTGGTGATGTAAAACAAAGCCCACCGGACTGCTCAAAAAGATTTCTTTCTGCCATCAATGTTCTGGGAAAGCAGAGTTTCTCTTCAGGAAGATTTTATTATGAGGTTCAGGTCAAAGGGAAGACTTCTTGGGATCTAGGTGTCGTCAAAGAGTCGATTGACAGGAAGGGATCAATCAACGCAAGCCCCGAGAATGGCTACTGGACTATATGTCTTAGAAAGGGAGAGAATTACCGATCTTCTGGAATCCATCTCCGTGTGAAATCCCAACTGGAGAAGGTTGGCGTGTTTGTGGATTATGGGGAGGGCTCGGTCTCCTTTTATGACGTAGATTCAGCACACATTATCCACACCTTTACTGGATGTTCTTTCACTGAAAAGCTCTACCCATTCTTCAGTCCTGGTCTTTATCTTTCTGGTAAAAACTCCGCCCCTCTTGTCATTTCTCCTATAAATTACACTGATTAGATCATCCACCGACTGATGGTTCTGCAATTTACAAGTCTTGCCTATTTCATCCTTATCAGACATTGTAACGGGTTTGACAAGGTTTTAATTTTGGGGTGCCAGTCAGAGTCAAGTCCGACAAACAAAAACTAAATGCAAACAAAAAAATAGCCAACCTGCACAAAATAGGAGCCAAGCAAGAGCAAAAAACAATCAAACAAAACAACAATGGGATTTCAAATATATATATTATCACAGGCATCAACCACACTGCAACAAAATGAATGTGAGCACTGTGTGTGTGCGTGTTTCACAGTCTGTGTTTGTAACTCAAAGTTCACTCCCTTCCGGCAAAAGTCCGCTCCGGTAACCCACAACCCACAGTTCAGTCCATTTCAGTTCAATGTTCAAATACAAAACAAAAAGTCCGCTCCGGGTTTTACGGGGCCTCGAAAACAAATCAGGAAAAAAACTGACAAGAAAACCAGCGTCTCTCTTCGCGGAGCAAAAATCAAACACAAAGAAAGTAAAGACACAGCAGGCACTCACGGTACCGAAGTTTTTAAGTCAGTCAGTAGTCAGAGTCAGAGTTGGGCTTTGCTCCACCGGCCTCTCCTGACTCCAGGGATCAGCTGATCCTCCAGGAACAGGGAAATAAACAAATCCAACAGGTAGCCGGGCCTGACAGCAACGGACCTCCAGCGACAAAGACTTTAACAAACGGCCATACACGAACTTTCAATCACTCTTTACACCGAGGTAACCTTCTCCTTCACTGACTTTTTTCCAATGACTCTCCGCACCTCTACAAATGCCTCCTGGAGGACGGATTCAGACTTCGCGGGCACTGTGGCTGTTTTCCATTGGCGTGTGAGATGAATGTGGGTGGATGACGGAGGAAGCCATGAATGGAGGTGTGTACAAAGAGGATTCTGACTCTGCAGGCGCTACATGTATGTTACATTTTGACTGTATGATATTGAGTTTCCAGGTTTTATATTTTGTCCATAGAAAACTAAAATTTGCCCAACAGAGTCCAACAAGTTTCCCCATCATAGTCTGAAAAACAACGGCAACCAAAGTAAATGCAAGTAGCACAAGTAAACTGGGTCAAAAGTTATTGATAATTCCCAATTCCACATACTCTGTGCCCGTTTGCACTGTTGGTTCGGAAACAAATAAAAATGTGGATGTTTCCTTTCTTTGTCTGCTCCATATTTCATTTGCACTTTGTGATGTGTTGCTCCTGAAAGGTGCTATATAAATGAAGTTATTCATTTTGGGCTCTAGGTAATTGTGATGAAACATCGCAGTGTTTTTGGAAGATAAATCCTTTCAGAAAATGACCATTCCATGTAATCCTACACAAAACTAAAGAGATTTTCAGGAATTCTATTTTGGCTGATGACGAAACAAGATCACTGACTTTCGCTTTGTCGATTCCATGATATGACCTACAACCTTCACTATGAAGAAACTGTCACCAAGCATTCAGGCTGGATGATAAGGATGGTGACATTTTATTACTTCATACATACTGCGTTGATAAATGGTGTAAAGTACAGTTCTTTATACAGCACTTATGGGACATAATGGTACGAGATATGTTAAGCACAGTCCATTCCTGGAAATAACTTTTAGGGGGTTAAAGTTCAGCTGAGGGCAAAATGTTAGATAATAAAGGTAACTACATCAAACCGGGAAGGTCGTATTTGTTGTGTGAAGCCTTGCAAGTCAAACAGTGTTCTAAGATACTGCATTTAACTAAAACATTTCAAGGGATTTTAGTATTCTATTTTGGCTTGCAATGAGACCGGATCCCTGACTTTTCCTCTGCTGATACCGAGGAATGACCTCCCACCTTTAATGGAAACATACTGTGTGACATATTGTTCTGTCTCTATCTGCCCAGCAACTCTTTTTGAAACCAGAGTCAGGATATGAAGTTCCAGTAAACAGCATGTTCTAACCACACGTCACATGTGCATCAGGAGTAGTTGCACGTACGACCCTTGTATAACCCTGTTGTCTAACCACATGCTAATAAAATGCTATACCTAGACTGAACTATGCAAGTTGGCCTCTGACTATTCTGTATTCTGTACTGCAAGATACTGACTTACCCCACATTCTAGCAGTGTGATGATAAGAAAGGGAAGATAGAAACTGGTACTACACATCTCTGTGGGGATTATCAACTGGCATAAAGCCAACCATCACTATTGGAAATGGCTAGCCATTAATTTAAAGTTTAAAAAAAAGGGTAAAAGGGAAAAGGCTTTCTGACAACTGAGAGGCCAGGAACCTTAAGACATGGATTTGACTGGACTTCAATAAAAAGTAACACAAGCTACAAAAAGCTGGAACATCTACCCTGATGGAAACGGGAATATTGATATTTTCAAATTCCACATTTTGTAGAACCTGTTTAATATAGAATTTGTACCTGTTTTTACATTACCATCATGGTTTTCCATGATTACATGACAGCTTCTTTTTTGACTTGACAATAGCAGTCATAAATGTTTTATTGCAATAATAAAACACAGACAGTTTTGATACCATGTCAAACATTAACAGGTCGAATAAGAAAAGCTGTGACAAAAGACAGTTGGAAAGAGTCAGAGAAAAGAGAAGACAGCCTCCACATCAGTACTTTCAGAAACTAAAGGAAGTAGCTCAATGAGCACGCAGTAGAGTTTAAAATAGATTTGCCGTGGTCTGAGTAACACAACGGAACATTCAGTGTTTGCAGGTGAGTCATTGTGGTTGAATTTATAATACAGCTACAGGAACATGTATCACAGTAAGATAGAGTGAGGAGAATTAACCCCACCTCCAATGACATTATCTGTTTTCAGCAAGGAGTTATTATGGCTAAACTTGAAGAGGAGCTCTTTAAAACTCTGCAAGATTTAAGAGAAGAAGAATTCAAGGAGTTCAAGTGGTTCTTGAATAAAGTTGACAACGGAGAGGGCTTGTCAGGCATCGCAGCGGCTAAGCTGGAAAATGCAGGAAGGCACAACACAGTGGCTCTAATGGTAGAGAAGTATCAGGGTCCTGAAGGGTTGAGGGTTTTAAAAAAGATCAGCAGGAATGATCTGATGCAGCATTTGCAAGCCTTAAAAAAGGTAAGGGATTGGATGGTAATGGTGTACAGTAATACCAAGATTTTATGATTTATGAAATGCTGTGGGATTTCTTTAAATACAAGTCTGATTATTTGGTAATGGTTATGGACTTATTTGTAGCTTGCAGGCCCAGAAACAGAAACTTGACCAACCACCACTCAGATTTATTTATTGCTCTGGGAGCTCCCACAACTGAAATTTCAAAGCGCTTCTCACCAGCGCTAACTGTTGCTAAGCTATAAGAGTTTTTATTATGCTTTGTATGTCCTGTCCTGGCCTGGCATTAGCAGCAACTCTCCACCTGAAAATCACAAGTCTCATCCCTTCTTAAATCTGATTAGTCGTGAGGGGGAAGAGACATTGAATAGTTGAGCTATTTCCAACTGAGAGGGCTGTGAGCACAGCGACAAAAAACAGCTGCCCCTGAAGGGTTTTTGATCTTTGGGCGCTGAAAATGCGTTACTGCTTTGGTTTCGTATAAACAATAGGACCTGGCAGGGCAAAAAAACAGCATTAGTGGCTACAGGCACTATATAAGGTACCTGTTTTATATTTCTAAATCAACCTATTGGAAACAGTAATAAAATGTGTATGCCATTCTAATCATGTTAAATACTTTATAAAGCACAATAACAACAGCTGTCCTGCCAAGCTCATCAGTTTATTTGTTTGTGTTCTGTCTCCTTACAGACCTCGAGACACAAACTCCACTTTGAAAAGACCAAAATCATAAAAGAACAAGGTCCACGCTGAAGTGGGTCCAGCAGTTTGCAGTTGATGTGACTCTGGATCCTGACACAGCACATCCTGCTCTCCTGTTGTCTGAGGATGGCAAAGCAGTACATGATGGTGGTATACTGAAGAATCTCCCATGCAACCAAAAAAGTCTGTCTTGTCTTGTCTGTCTATGTAAACTGTGGGAATGGATTTGTAAAAACTGTCCTCATAAATACCCAAAGATTAGAAGTCCATGCACGCAGTTTACAAACCGCATCTACAGAGAGCAACAAAACTGAGCACACAGATTAGTCAACTTTGGGAATTAATTTACACACATTTTTTCATGTTTTCTTACTTTGTAGTTGTACCTGATTATGTGATACAGGCGCGTGTGTACAGCCTCAGAATGAAGGTTTGAATACAAATTCCTGCCGACTGATTCTGTCAAATGAAAAAGTAAAAATAACGCGCTTTGAAGAAAACTCTTCTACAGTTGTGATGATTTGTCAACAGCAGAACCGTCTCTTATAAGGAAGAAGTGAAGGTAAGAAATCCTCCAGAAGAAAAGTGTGAAGAAACCTTGACTGAGAATCTATTGTTATCACTTGTAAATATTAAACTCTGGTAAACATCTGTTCATGCTCGTTTCTTTTCCTTTCTTACTTGAAAAAAAAACAAAGTGAAAATCAGATCTCCAGAATTGTATTCCTTAATGTTTTAAAATGTGATTAATGTGATTAATTTACATTCATATTGAATTATCTTTATGTGTTTCATGAGTTTTTTCTTTCAAATTAAATGTGTTTGTACATTTTAAAGGCAACATGGGCTAAAATCCTCATAATAAAAACAACAGCATCATTTCGTGATCATTCCTCTTTAACTTTTTTATTCTTGTGACTGATAAAGATTTTATACATACTTTAAGAAATATTCATTTCTTAAACGAATGCACCCGCTTGTACAAAGGTTCTTTCAAAATAAAGCAAAATGAAACTGTTTTACTTTCTGAGACTTTCAGATAAGACTTTCGTTAACGCTTAAGGTCACAATATTCTCCATCAACTAGCTGCTTATTAGCATGCTAATTAGTAGCATGCTAGCTTCTTGTATTATGCTACTACTTAGCATGCTTATAAGCAGCTAGTTGATGGAGAATATTGTAAGCAAACATTTATTTGACTTTAACAGTTAACAAAGGCAGTTAGTGTGGAATTCAAACTTGATGGTAAAATAGTATCTTTCAGGAACAAAGCCCTCGCCGTGTTGATTTATTCTCCTGGACGACAGTCTAACACGTTTTACGAATAAACAAAGTCAAACACAAATGTTCTTTAACTTGGAATATGAGTGACCTCTCAGACGACCACACGATGTTTCAACAGCAGGAACTTAATAACCCTCTCTTCATTCAGACTGAAAGAACTTTCATATAATAAATCAATACAAACATGGACGACTTGAGTTGACGCTTTAGAAATCAGAAACCAAACCTCCGTGGCGTTCAGTAGTCCGTGCTGAAATGCTTGTTGACTTTGGAAACAGGAACGCAGACGATGAGGCTGATGAGGAAGAACTGTTTCTGCTCCTTCAACCACACCAGCTTCATCCTCACCCGACCCTCCCGCTCCCGGTGCTCCATCTCAAAGTGCTCGCCGCTGTAGTCGAAGGACAGCGTCTTCTTCGCCATCGTGGTCCAAATGGGCGAGCTGAGACACCAGAAGGGCTTTTGGAACTCGTCCAGCAGAGTCAGCGTTATGATGCAGCAGTTCTACGCAGCGCAGGAAAAGAACCATCAGAGCGGGGAAAAAGAGCGGGGTGCATCCCATTTCTTTTCCCAACAGCGGAGAAACTAACTTTACCCTCTAACCGCAGATCAGATCACTGCAGCGTTTAACTTGTAAGGGAGCGGTCACACTGGCCATCCGTACCGTGCCCAAGCACGCTTCAACCCTACAGTCCGGTTCGTTTGACCGGTGTGACCGCTCCGCTCCGTGATCATGCACGAGCACGCGGGTCCACAACGCTGACAGCCTTCATTCAGGAGGAATCCAGAGTTCCATGTGTGTATCTGACATGACTCAATGTAAGACCAAGTATCTGTCACGCTCTCTGTGCTGTTCTCTGATGTGCAGACTCTCTCTCTCTCTCTGTGTTTCCAGCTCCGTGCACTGAGCTTATGAAGGTGAAATGTTTCTGTTTTAATTATAGTTCGTCATGTTCTTACAATAAAGAATAATTAAACCATAATGAACCATCTGGTTTCTTCAACTTTCACTCAGGAACAAAAATCAGCTTTTACATTTGAAAGAAAAACTTATTGACAATTATCGATATCGACTGATATGACATTTTTTTATCGTGATAAAATGTTTGTCATATCGCCCAGGCCTAGTTCAAACACATCTTTAGGTGAAAATAAAAACTCTGAGTGTTTTTGTATCAGTCAGGAAGTTGATATGTTGTGTCTCACTGCACGTGTCGTACCTCCACTGAGCCCTCCAGCTCCAGGCTCTTCCAGGGCAGTTTGATGTTTCCAGACAGCGAGCGGTGCTGAGACAGGTTGGTCCTGTTGATGACTCTCAGCTCCACGTGTCCACGGTGGATCTGAGCTGATGAACGGGACAACAACAACATTATTGACCTTTGAACCCAGCGGAGCTTTTAACCCTCATGCATCATTATGTAGTCCTCTTTATCTGGCCATCACTTTGTCTGTATTAGTGCATATGGCACACATTTTTGTAAGAAAGTGTCGTTGGATAGGGTTACTCTTTTAAACTTATTGTTTAAGAGATTTATGCAACAAAAAAAAAAGTAGAAAGAAATATGAATCTGTTCTATTTTTAAAGCAGTTTTTGTAAATTGGACATTTTCGCCCCCCAATGTCCAAACAGGGAACTACATTATCAATCTGATGCTACACAAAAACTAACAATGCATCAAAGTCAATATTTTGGATAATCTTTGACATATCCAAGACTGATGTAAAAAAATCCCCCGGCCACCAAATATTTGTTATATGGAAAATAACTCATTTATGTGTTGTTTATTTTCATAAATAACAACAGGGACATCAAGTAATCAAACTGGCATTTAAAGGGTTACATTCCTAATTCCTTGGATGTTTGGTAGTGTTGAGCAGGGCTGAAGTTGTTTAAGAGATATTTTTAGTGGACATGTTTGTCCTTAGTGACTTCAGAGGGTCGTAAATTAAACTGACGCTTTGAAACGGGTAAATCAAGTCACATAAAGTTAATATCACGTGTCAGGTGACCTCTGCGACAGGAGAGCTGGCAGAAGTGTCCCGACATGATCTCCGTGCCGGTGTTGTGCAGAACAAAGTGCAGAGAGAAGCCGTGCAGACCAAACTCAGGGTCCGAGGGGTCCGGGGGTGGGAGGTCATCAGGCTGAGAGTACGGGCTGCAGGGAGGGACAAACAAGACGACAACCACAGAGATCTTTGTAAAGAGATGGAACCTTCAAAAACTTTCCCCAAAAAACATCTCAAATAAAAAACATGCAGTAAAAAGTAACGGAGCGGTGTCGCTCATACAGCGGTAACCTTTGTCAACAGGCTGTTGTCATGGAGACAGGACGGACGTGCAGCACTTTTCCCTAACCCACAGCCAGGTGGACACGGGGCCTAAACCATCGTCTCACACTCAGGTAGCTCGTGGTGGTCAGTCTGCCTGTGATTGTTATGACATCATCTCTAATATTCAACTCCACTATGGAGAACATGAAAGTGAACGACACCGTTGATAACGACCTTTTAAATAATTAGAAATAATGATGAAACAGAATAAACATAAATATCTTCACAGCTGAATAAATCTTTATGAATACTCCTTTAATCTCGTCTCGGTTCTTAAAACCTGCAGTGACGTGTTTTGAACACTAGATGGCGCTCTCGTTGCGTCACTCTGACATCATCGACCTTCACGCTGGTTTCACAGACGATGCTGCATAAACGACGGCAGGGCGACGTTTCTGTCGATGTTCTGAATACAAATATAAACAAACATCTGTTTCCGCTGTGCTCGGCTCTGGAAAAGAGAACGTGTACACTTAAAGAATAACCAGAATTATTTCACCATATCTGAGACCTGTATATTTATTTTCTTCAGGATGAAGATCTGTCACATGTTTTGAGCTCGGCTGGTGAAGAGTTGGCGATGTCTGTAATCGTGGTCGTTTTAGAAACTGTTCTAGGGCAGAATATTTGTGATTAACAAATCATCTATGACAATGTTACTCCCGTCGGTTGTTTTTATTTAATACAGACGGTAATTATGTTGCAACATTTTGTAATTCAAGTTTTTTTATTTTGTATTATTATATTTTACTTTCCCCCTTATCTTATAAATGTGTTTATATGTGCATGAGTATATCTTTATGAATCTTTTTTTCCTTAGAATTTATTTAATTGTGTGTTTTGGCAAAATGTTTAAAACTCAATAAACATATTGTTAAAAAAAATACAAAACAAACATCTGTTTCCGCTGGGTGGCGGTGAACTTACCAGACGGGACATCCCAGCAGACTTTTCTCCACCAGCTGATGGAAGTGCAGACTGACCATGACGAACGCCACATTCCTCTCGCCCTGCACACACGTGAATAAGAACGCAGACGTTACATTCTCACACACGCAGGACGTCTGATGCGTCTGTGCCGTACGTCACCTCTCACCTCTCACCTCGTCACCTCTCTCTTTCAGGGGGGCGGGGCTTCCTGAAATGATCTAGGAGTTCTCAGGAGCACGTGTGTGAAAACGCCTTTAGAAGACGTCAGAGAAATGTTCACTCACCCGCCAGACGCCGATGATGAAGTCGGGGGTCAGATGCACGAGTGTGATCAGCCGGTCTGTGCCGATGAATCGACCACACTGTGTGGTCAGGTCGAGCGTGGAGATCAGAGAGCGCCAGCTGGGCCTGATGAGGAAGAGGAGGAGGTGAAGGCTTGGAAGAGAGAGACAAAAAGAAGGAACGAGTGTCTCTTACTTCCCGGGTTCGGACTTCTTCTGAGTGTCCTTCTTCACTCCGTACAGCTCGATGGTTCTGATGTTTTGGTATTTGGGGAAGCAGCTTCCACTCCAACGGACGATCACGGACGACTCGAAGAAGTACGCTCTGCTCTGCTCCATCGTGCTCTTCTGTCCGTAGTGATCGCACACCGTCAGCTCCCAGCTCACATTCAGGTTCCTACACACACACACACACACACACACACACACACACACACACACACACACACACACACACACACACACACACACACACACACACACACACACACACACACACACACACACACACACACACACACACACACACACACACACACACACACACACACACACACACACACACACACACACACACACACACACACACAGTGCTAGTAGTACCTCAAAAGTAATTGGAGTAAAAAAGATAACTATTGACCATTCCAAAAGAGTTGAAAATAAAAGTTTTGAGTGAGGAAAAGAAGGGTTCAATTATGTTTTTACTGGCAGAGGGTTACAGTGAGCATGAGCTTGCTTCCATCTTAAGAACAAGGTCAGGCAGCAGACGTTGGGGACAACAAAGCTACAGACCAGACAGAGGGCGAAAAGGACTCTCCACTGAACGGAATGACCGTCAACTCATTTGAATGTCACTCAGAAACAGTGGGGTGACATCAAGTGGCCTACAAAAACAAATGGCAAATGGCAGCTGTGGTGAGGTGCATGGTGAGAACATTTAGAAACAGGCTCCTAGGGGCTCAAGTCGTATAAAGCTAGAAAAAAGCCCTTCATCAATGAGAAGCAAAGAAGAGCCAGGCTGAGGTTTGGACCATAGAGAACTGGAGTAAGGTCATCTTCTCTGATGAGTCCAATTGTCAGCTTTGCCCAACACCTGGTCGTGTAATGGTTAGACGGAGACCTGGAGAGGCCTACAAGCCACAGTGCATCGCACCCACTGTGAAATTTGGTGGAGGATTGGTGACGGTCTGGGATCGCTTCAGCAGCGCTGGAATCGGGCAGATTCGTCTTTGCGTAGGGCGCATGAATCAAGCCACGTACAAGGTTGTCCTGAAAGAAAACTTGCTTCCTTCTGCTCTGACAATGTTCCCCAGCTCTGAGGATTGTTTTTTCCAGCAGGACAATGTTCCATGCCACACAGCTAAGTCAATCAAGATGTGGATGAAGGACCACCAGATCAAGACCCTGTCATGGCCAGCCCAATCTCCAGACCTGAACCCCATTGAAAACCTCTGGGATGTGATCAAGAGGAAGATGGATGGCCACAAGCCATCAAACAAAGCTGAGCTGCTTGAATTTTGGTGCCAGGAGGGGCATAAAGTCACCCAACAGCAATTTGAAAGACTGCTGCAGAGCATGCCAATACGCATGAAAGCTGTGATTGACAATCAGGGTTATTCCACCAAATACTGACTTCTGAACTCTTCCAAAGTTAAAACATTAGTATTGTGTTGTGTATAAATGAATATGAACTTGTTTTCTTGGCATTATTTAAGGTCTGAAAACACTGCATCTTTTTTTGTTATTTTGACCATTTGGCATTTTCTGCAAATAAATGCTCTAAATAACAATATTTTTATTTGGAATTTGGGAGAAATGTTGTCAGTAGTTGATAGAATAAAACAAAACTGTTCATTTTACTGAAACACATACCTACAAATAGTAAAATCAGAGAAACAGATAATTTTGCAGTGGTCTCTTAATTTTTTCCAGAGCTCTGTGTGTGTGTGTGTGTGTGTGTGTGTGTGTGTGTGTGTGTGTGTGTGTATATATATAGTAGAGCTGTGCATCTTCACTGGTTCATAGGGTTGAACGATTCATCCTCACTTTTCTATTTTACTGCACATGACTACTTTTTCATAAACAGAGACAAACAGTCTGATAAATATGAACTCCTTTTGTACAGTTTAAAAAAGTGATTTAGATAACAATGTGATTATCAATATCTTTACATTGTAAGTTCAAATGAATACATTATAGAGGCAGCCTACAGTATAGGTAATAAGTTTAGTTTATTATAAGAGAGAAAGATGTTTTGAAGTCTCTGTGTTTAGTTTATTAGATGACAGTATTATGTTTTGAAGTCTGTGTGTTTAGTTTATTAGATGACAGTATTATGTTTTGAAGTCTCTGTGTTTAGTTTATTAGATGACAGTATTATGTTTTGAAGTCTGTGTGTTTAGTTTATTAGATGACAGTATTATGTTTTGAAGTCTCTGTGTTTAGTTTATTAGATGACAGTATTATGTTTTGAAGTCTGTGTGTTTAGTTTATTAGATGACAGTATTATGTTTTGAAGTCTCTGTGTTTAGTTTATTAGATGACAGTATTATGTTTTGAAGTCTCTGTGTTTAGTTTATTAGATGACAGTATTATGTTTTGAAGTCTCTGTGTTTAGTTTATTAGATGACAGTATTATGTTTTGAAGTCTCTGTGTTTAGTTTATTAGATGACAGTATTATGTTTTGAAGTCTCTGTGTTTAGTTTATTAGATGACAGTATTATGTTTTGAAGTCTCTGTGTGTTTAGTTTATTAGATGACAGTATTATGTTTTGAAGTCTCTATGTTTAGTTTATTAGATGACAGTATTATGTTTTGAAGTCTCTATGTTTAGTTTATTAGATGACAGTATTATGTTTTGAAGTCTCTATGTTTAGTTTATTAGATGACAGTATTATGTTTTGAAGTCTCTGTGTTTAGTTTATTAGATGACAGTATTATGTTTTGAAGTCTCTGTGTTTAGTTTATTAGATGACAGTATTATGTTTTGAAGTCTCTGTGTTTAGTTTATTAGATGACAGTATTATGTTTTGAAGTCTCTGTGTTTAGTTTATTAGATGACAGTATTATGTTTTGAAGTCTGTGTGTGTGTTTAGTTTATTAGATGACAGTATTATGTTTTGAAGTCTGTGTGTGTTTAGTTTATTAGATGACAGTATTATGTTTTGAAGTCTCTATGTTTAGTTTATTAGATGACAGTATTATGTTTTGAAGTCTCTGTGTTTAGTTTATTAGATGACAGTATTATGTTTTGAAGTCTCTGTGTTTAGTTTATTAGATGACAGTATTATGTTTTGAAGTCTCTATGTTTAGTTTATTAGATGACAGTATTATGTTTTGAAGTCTGTGTGTTTAGTTTATTAGATGACAGTATTATGTTTTGAAGTCTCTGTGTTTAGTTTATTAGATGACAGTATTATGTTTTGAAGTCTGTGTGTTTAGTTTATTAGATGACAGTATTATGTTTTGAAGTCTGTGTGTTTAGTTTATTAGATGACAGTATTATGTTTTGAAGTCTGTGTGTGTTTAGTTTATTAGATGACAGTATTATGTTTTGAAGTCTCTGTGTGTGTTTAGTTTATTAGATGACAGTATTATGTTTTGAAGTCTCTGTGTGTGTTTAGTTTATTAGATGACAGTATTATGTTTTGAAGTCTGTGTGTTTAGTTTATTAGATGACAGTATTATGTTTTGAAGTCTGTGTGTGTTTAGTTTATTAGATGACAGTATTATGTTTTGAAGTCTGTGTGTGTTTAGTTTATTAGATGACAGTATTATGTTTTGAAGTCTGTGTGTTTAGTTTATTAGATGACAGTATTATGTTTTGAAGTCTCTGTGTTTAGTTTATTAGATGACAGTATTATGTTTTGAAGTCTGTGTGTGTTTAGTTTATTAGATGACAGTATTATGTTTTGAAGTCTGTGTGTTTAGTTTATTAGATGACAGTATTATGTTTTGAAGTCTCTGTGTGTGTTTAGTTTATTAGATGACAGTATTATGTTTTGAAGTCTGTGTGTTTAGTTTATTAGATGACAGTATTATGTTTTGAAGTCTCTGTGTTTAGTTTATTAGATGACAGTATTATGTTTTGAAGTCTGTGTGTGTTTAGTTTATTAGATGACAGTATTATGTTTTGAAGTCTGTGTGTTTAGTTTATTAGATGACAGTATTATGTTTTGAAGTCTCTGTGTTTAGTTTATTAGATGACAGTATTATGTTTTGAAGTCTCTATGTTTAGTTTATTAGATGACAGTATTATGTTTTGAAGTCTCTGTGTTTAGTTTATTAGATGACAGTATTATGTTTTGAAGTCTCTGTGTTTAGTTTATTAGATGACAGTATTATGTTTTGAAGTCTCTGTGTTTAGTTTATTAGATGACAGTATTATGTTTTGAAGTCTCTGTGTTTAGTTTATTAGATGACAGTATTATGTTTTGAAGTCTCTGTGTTTAGTTTATTAGATGACAGTATTATGTTTTGAAGTCTCTGTGTTTAGTTTATTAGATGACAGTATTATGTTTTGAAGTCTCTGTGTTTAGTTTATTAGATGACAGTATTATGTTTTGAAGTCTGTGTGTGTTTAGTTTATTAGATGACAGTATTATGTTTTGAAGTCTCTGTGTTTAGTTTATTAGATGACAGTATTATGTTTTGAAGTCTCTATGTTTAGTTTATTAGATGACAGTATTATGTTTTTAAGTCTCTGTGTTTAGTTTATTAGATGACAGTATTATGTTTTGAAGTCTCTATGTTTAGTTTATTAGATGACAGTATTATGTTTTGAAGTCTCTATGTTTAGTTTATTAGATGACAGTATTATGTTTTGAAGTCTCTGTGTTTAGTTTATTAGATGACAGTATTATGTTTTGAAGTCTGTGTGTTTAGTTTATTAGATGACAGTATTATGTTTTGAAGTCTGTGTGTTTAGTTTATTAGATGACAGTATTATGTTTTGAAGTCTGTGTGTTTAGTTTATTAGATGACAGTATTATGTTTTGAAGTCTGTGTGTGTTTAGTTTATTAGATGACAGTATTATGTTTTGAAGTCTCTGTGTGTGTTTAGTTTATTAGATGACAGTATTATGTTTTGAAGTCTCTGTGTGTGTTTAGTTTATTAGATGACAGTATTATGTTTTGAAGTCTGTGTGTTTAGTTTATTAGATGACAGTATTATGTTTTGAAGTCTGTGTGTGTTTAGTTTATTAGATGACAGTATTATGTTTTGAAGTCTGTGTGTGTTTAGTTTATTAGATGACAGTATTATGTTTTGAAGTCTGTGTGTTTAGTTTATTAGATGACAGTATTATGTTTTGAAGTCTCTGTGTTTAGTTTATTAGATGACAGTATTATGTTTTGAAGTCTGTGTGTTTAGTTTATTAGATGACAGTATTATGTTTTGAAGTCTGTGTGTGTTTAGTTTATTAGATGACAGTATTATGTTTTGAAGTCTCTATGTTTAGTTTATTAGATGACAGTATTATGTTTTGAAGTCTCTGTGTTTAGTTTATTAGATGACAGTATTATGTTTTGAAGTCTCTGTGTTTAGTTTATTAGATGACAGTATTATGTTTTGAAGTCTCTGTGTTTAGTTTATTAGATGACAGTATTATGTTTTGAAGTCTCTGTGTTTAGTTTATTAGATGACAGTATTATGTTTTGAAGTCTCTGTGTTTAGTTTATTAGATGACAGTATTATGTTTTGAAGTCTCTGTGTTTAGTTTATTAGATGACAGTATTATGTTTTGAAGTCTCTGTGTTTAGTTTATTAGATGACAGTATTATGTTTTGAAGTCTCTGTGTTTAGTTTATTAGATGACAGTATTATGTTTTGAAGTCTCTGTGTTTAGTTTATTAGATGACAGTATTATGTTTTGAAGTCTCTGTGTTTAGTTTATTAGATGACAGTATTATGTTTTGAAGTCTCTATGTTTAGTTTATTAGATGACAGTATTATGTTTTGAAGTCTGTGTGTTTAGTTTATTAGATGACAGTATTATGTTTTGAAGTCTCTGTGTGTTTAGTTTATTAGATGACAGTATTATGTTTTGAAGTCTGTGTGTGTTTAGTTTATTAGATGACAGTATTATGTTTTGAAGTCTGTGTGTGTTTAGTTTATTAGATGACAGTATTATGTTTTGAAGTCTCTATGTTTAGTTTATTAGATGACAGTATTATGTTTTGAAGTCTCTATGTTTAGTTTATTAGATGACAGTATTATGTTTTGAAGTCTCTGTGTGTGTTTAGTTTATTAGATGACAGTATTATGTTTTGAAGTCTGTGTGTGTTTAGTTTATTAGATGACAGTATTATGTTTTGAAGTCTCTATGTTTAGTTTATTAGATGACAGTATTATGTTTTGAAGTCTCTGTGTGTGTTTAGTTTATTAGATGACAGTATTATGTTTTGAAGTCTCTATGTTTAGTTTATTAGATGACAGTATTATGTTTTGAAGTCTCTGTGTGTGTTTAGTTTATTAGATGACAGTATTATGTTTTGAAGTCTGTGTGTGTTTAGTTTATTAGATGACAGTATTATGTTTTGAAGTCTCTATGTTTAGTTTATTAGATGACAGTATTATGTTTTGAAGTCTCTGTGTGTTTAGTTTATTAGATGACAGTATTATGTTTTGAAGTCTGTGTGTGTTTAGTTTATTAGATGACAGTATTATGTTTTGAAGTCTCTGTGTTTAGTTTATTAGATGACAGTATTATGTTTTGAAGTCTCTGTGTTTAGTTTATTAGATGACAGTATTATGTTTTGAAGTCTCTGTGTTTAGTTTATTAGATGACAGTATTATGTTTTGAAGTCTCTGTGTTTAGTTTATTAGATGACAGTATTATGTTTTGAAGTCTGTGTGTTTAGTTTATTAGATGACAGTATTATGTTTTGAAGTCTCTATGTTTAGTTTATTAGATGACAGTATTATGTTTTGAAGTCTCTGTGTTTAGTTTATTAGATGACAGTATTATGTTTTGAAGTCTGTGTGTGTTTAGTTTATTAGATGACAGTATTATGTTTTGAAGTCTCTGTGTTTAGTTTATTAGATGACAGTATTATGTTTTGAAGTCTCTGTGTTTAGTTTATTAGATGACAGTATTATGTTTTGAAGTCTCTGTGTTTAGTTTATTAGATGACAGTATTATGTTTTGAAGTCTCTATGTTTAGTTTATTAGATGACAGTATTATGTTTTGAAGTCTCTGTGTTTAGTTTATTAGATGACAGTATTATGTTTTGAAGTCTCTGTGTGTTTAGTTTATTAGATGACAGTATTATGTTTTGAAGTCTCTGTGTTTAGTTTATTAGATGACAGTATTATGTTTTGAAGTCTCTGTGTTTAGTTTATTAGATGACAGTATTATGTTTTGAAGTCTCTGTGTTTAGTTTATTAGATGACAGTATTATGTTTTGAAGTCTCTGTGTGTTTAGTTTATTAGATGACAGTATTATGTTTTGAAGTCTCTGTGTTTAGTTTATTAGATGACAGTATTATGTTTTGAAGTCTCTGTGTTTAGTTTATTAGATGACAGTATTATGTTTTGAAGTCTCTCTATGTTTAGTTTATTAGATGACAGTATTATGTTTTGAAGTCTCTGTGTTTAGTTTATTAGATGACAGTATTATGTTTTGAAGTCTCTGTGTTTAGTTTATTAGATGACAGTATTATGTTTTGAAGTCTCTGTGTTTAGTTTATTAGATGACAGTATTATGTTTTGAAGTCTGTGTGTGTTTAGTTTATTAGATGACAGTATTATGTTTTGAAGTCTCTGTGTTTAGTTTATTAGATGACAGTATTATGTTTTGAAGTCTCTATGTTTAGTTTATTAGATGACAGTATTATGTTTTGAAGTCTGTGTGTTTAGTTTATTAGATGACAGTATTATGTTTTGAAGTCTGTGTGTGTTTAGTTTATTAGATGACAGTATTATGTTTTGAAGTCTCTGTGTGTGTTTAGTTTATTAGATGACAGTATTATGTTTTGAAGTCTGTGTGTTTAGTTTATTAGATGACAGTATTATGTTTTGAAGTCTGTGTGTGTTTAGTTTATTAGATGACAGTATTATGTTTTGAAGTCTGTGTGTGTTTAGTTTATTAGATGACAGTATTATGTTTTGAAGTCTGTGTGTTTAGTTTATTAGATGACAGTATTATGTTTTGAAGTCTGTGTGTGTTTAGTTTATTAGATGACAGTATTATGTTTTGAAGTCTGTGTGTTTAGTTTATTAGATGACAGTATTATGTTTTGAAGTCTCTGTGTTTAGTTTATTAGATGACAGTATTATGTTTTGAAGTCTCTGTGTTTAGTTTATTAGATGACAGTATTATGTTTTGAAGTCTCTATGTTTAGTTTATTAGATGACAGTATTATGTTTTGAAGTCTGTGTGTTTAGTTTATTAGATGACAGTATTATGTTTTGAAGTCTCTGTGTTTAGTTTATTAGATGACAGTATTATGTTTTGAAGTCTGTGTGTTTAGTTTATTAGATGACAGTATTATGTTTTGAAGTCTCTATGTTTAGTTTATTAGATGACAGTATTATGTTTTGAAGTCTCTGTGTTTAGTTTATTAGATGACAGTATTATGTTTTGAAGTCTCTGTGTGTTTAGTTTATTAGATGACAGTATTATGTTTTGAAGTCTGTGTGTGTTTAGTTTATTAGATGACAGTATTATGTTTTGAAGTCTCTGTGTTTAGTTTATTAGATGACAGTATTATGTTTTGAAGTCTCTGTGTGTTTAGTTTATTAGATGACAGTATTATGTTTTGAAGTCTGTGTGTGTTTAGTTTATTAGATGACAGTATTATGTTTTGAAGTCTCTATGTTTAGTTTATTAGATGACAGTATTATGTTTTGAAGTCTCTGTGTGTTTAGTTTATTAGATGACAGTATTATGTTTTGAAGTCTCTATGTTTAGTTTATTAGATGACAGTATTATGTTTTGAAGTCTCTATGTTTAGTTTATTAGATGACAGTATTATGTTTTGAAGTCTGTGTGTTTAGTTTATTAGATGACAGTATTATGTTTTGAAGTCTCTGTGTTTAGTTTATTAGATGACAGTATTATGTTTTGAAGTCTCTATGTTTAGTTTATTAGATGACAGTATTATGTTTTGAAGTCTCTGTGTTTAGTTTATTAGATGACAGTATTATGTTTTGAAGTCTCTGTGTTTAGTTTATTAGATGACAGTATTATGTTTTGAAGTCTCTGTGTTTAGTTTATTAGATGACAGTATTATGTTTTGAAGTCTCTGTGTTTAGTTTATTAGATGACAGTATTATGTTTTGAAGTCTCTATGTTTAGTTTATTAGATGACAGTATTATGTTTTGAAGTCTCTGTGTTTAGTTTATTAGATGACAGTATTATGTTTTGAAGTCTCTGTGTGTTTAGTTTATTAGATGACAGTATTATGTTTTGAAGTCTCTGTGTTTAGTTTATTAGATGACAGTATTATGTTTTGAAGTCTGTGTGTGTGTTTAGTTTATTAGATGACAGTATTATGTTTTGAAGTCTCTGTGTTTAGTTTATTAGATGACAGTATTATGTTTTGAAGTCTCTGTGTTTAGTTTATTAGATGACAGTATTATGTTTTGAAGTCTCTGTGTTTAGTTTATTAGATGACAGTATTATGTTTTGAAGTCTCTATGTTTAGTTTATTAGATGACAGTATTATGTTTTGAAGTCTGTGTGTTTAGTTTATTAGATGACAGTATTATGTTTTGAAGTCTCTGTGTTTAGTTTATTAGATGACAGTATTATGTTTTGAAGTCTCTATGTTTAGTTTATTAGATGACAGTATTATGTTTTGAAGTCTCTGTGTTTAGTTTATTAGATGACAGTATTATGTTTTGAAGTCTGTGTGTGTTTAGTTTATTAGATGACAGTATTATGTTTTGAAGTCTCTGTGTGTGTTTAGTTTATTAGATGACAGTATTATGTTTTGAAGTCTCTGTGTTTAGTTTATTAGATGACAGTATTATGTTTTGAAGTCTCTGTGTTTAGTTTATTAGATGACAGTATTATGTTTTGAAGTCTCTATGTTTAGTTTATTAGATGACAGTATTATGTTTTGAAGTCTCTGTGTTTAGTTTATTAGATGACAGTATTATGTTTTGAAGTCTCTGTGTGTTTAGTTTATTAGATGACAGTATTATGTTTTGAAGTCTCTATGTTTAGTTTATTAGATGACAGTATTATGTTTTGAAGTCTCTGTGTTTAGTTTATTAGATGACAGTATTATGTTTTGAAGTCTCTGTGTTTAGTTTATTAGATGACAGTATTATGTTTTGAAGTCTCTGTGTGTTTAGTTTATTAGATGACAGTATTATGTTTTGAAGTCTCTGTGTGTTTAGTTTATTAGATGACAGTATTATGTTTTGAAGTCTCTATGTTTAGTTTATTAGATGACAGTATTATGTTTTGAAGTCTCTATGTTTAGTTTATTAGATGACAGTATTATGTTTTGAAGTCTCTATGTTTAGTTTATTAGATGACAGTATTATGTTTTGAAGTCTCTGTGTGTTTAGTTTATTAGATGACAGTATTATGTTTTGAAGTCTCTATGTTTAGTTTATTAGATGACAGTATTATGTTTTGAAGTCTCTATGTTTAGTTTATTAGATGACAGTATTATGTTTTGAAGTCTCTGTGTTTAGTTTATTAGATGACAGTATTATGTTTTGAAGTCTGTGTGTGTTTAGTTTATTAGATGACAGTATTATGTTTTTAAGTCTCTGTGTTTAGTTTATTAGATGACAGTATTATGTTTTGAAGTCTCTATGTTTAGTTTATTAGATGACAGTATTATGTTTTGAAGTCTCTATGTTTAGTTTATTAGATGACAGTATTATGTTTTGAAGTCTCTGTGTTTAGTTTATTAGATGACAGTATTATGTTTTGAAGTCTCTGTGTTTAGTTTATTAGATGACAGTATTATGTTTTGAAGTCTCTATGTTTAGTTTATTAGATGACAGTATTATGTTTTGAAGTCTCTATGTTTAGTTTATTAGATGACAGTATTATGTTTTGAAGTCTCTGTGTTTAGTTTATTAGATGACAGTATTATGTTTTGAAGTCTCTGTGTTTAGTTTATTAGATGACAGTATTATGTTTTGAAGTCTCTGTGTTTAGTTTATTAGATGACAGTATTATGTTTTGAAGTCTCTATGTTTAGTTTATTAGATGACAGTATTATGTTTTGAAGTCTCTGTGTTTAGTTTATTAGATGACAGTATTATGTTTTGAAGTCTCTGTGTTTAGTTTATTAGATGACAGTATTATGTTTTGAAGTCTCTGTGTTTAGTTTATTAGATGACAGTATTATGTTTTGAAGTCTGTGTGTGTTTAGTTTATTAGATGACAGTATTATGTTTTGAAGTCTCTGTGTATTCTCTTCTCAGGACGTTGTAGTCTTTAGCTGTGAGCTTTGTTCAGGTTAAGTTTTGTTTCTGTCCTTTTTATTTATAAGTTGTGTTCAGTTGCTGCTGCTGTAAACGCCCAATTTCCTGATATGAGTCTTTCACAATAAAAGCACTTCAACTACAGATAGGCTGGGGACTTTTATTTTGAGGAACTTGTTGGAAATAGAATGTGTTTATCATCTCAAACTTTGAGATTGATTACGGTACCTGAGGACCCACTCGGTCTGCCTGGGCAGCCCCGTGTACGGGCTGATGTCCCTCAGCTCTCTCCTCCATTTGTTCACTTCCTGCCCTGCGATGGTCCTGAAGTACATCCTCTTCCAGTGCCCTGCCGAACGATGTCCCACCTCCACCGTGTCAACCGCAGCATCATCAGCCGCCTTCGGCTTCCATGTTTGACTCCCAAACTCCGACATGTAGATCTTATGCCACACAACGCTGCGAAGAAGGACGACATGTTTAAAGAGCAGCACTTCCTGTTACGATCTGAAATCCACAATGTGCCAGCGTCTTTTTTCAATTGTTTTCAATGTGGAGAGAGCGTCATGCAAAGAGGCTGAAGGACTCTTATCAGGTCTGATTTAACTTTGACTTCATTGTTCACTCAGACTTACTCATCGTTGGCGAGCTGGTTGAAGAGTTTGCTGACGTAGCTGACGCAAAACAGCGAGGAGGCGTCCAGGTAGGACAGGACCTTTATCAGGATCTCAGACGGCAGCCTGGAGACGGAGAAACAAGTCGTTCGGACGTCAAGTTTGGAGGCTAATGCTCAAAACTGTGTGACATTGGATTTCATTATTTCTTCAGTAATTAATGAACTCCGGTTTAGAGCAGTCACCGTGAGGAATTTCCTCCTAAGTCGTGATATCAGGAATAATAAATAAATCATAAAATCAAGTTTAAAGTTGAAAAATAGTTCAAAAGACTTTTTTTTAAAAAGAGTGGAAATATTTTTTAAAAAGTAGAAAGGTTAAAAATTAAGTTGAAATACAGTCTCATGAACTTTTCAGCTTTTTATTCACAAAACTGTATTAAAACAAAAAAAAAAATCGTTTTTTATTTTTCATGTTTGACCATCATCGGCTTCCGTACTTTTAAAACATAAAAACGTAATAAAAAACAACTGTCCGACAGTCGCGTGAGCTAATGACGTTAGCATGCCAGCTGAGCTAATGACGTTAGCATGCTAGCAGAGCTAATGACGTTAACATGCTAGCCGAGCTAATGACGTTAGCATGCTAGCCGAGCTAATGACGTTAGCATGCTAGCTCACCTTTCTACAGTGTTTTCCTGGGATGGAGACGTACTCTTTTTTGGAATATTTTCTTGATCCTTTGTTTTCGGTTCTCGGCAGCTGGGATACAAAAAGAAAGAATAAAGAAAACATTATTATTTAAGATGTTTTCAAACAGAAGACGTTTTCCCGACCTGTCACCTGCGGTCACTCCCGCTGACCGGTCCCCTCGGCGGCCACTTCCTCCGTCCTCTACCCGGACCCGGCCGTCCTCTACCCGGACCCGGCCGTCCTCTACCCGGACCCGGCTGTTGTCCACCTGAAACCTGTGGGGTTCGAGTCCTCTCCAAACCGTCTAATAAACTCCGGAAAAACTCCCCACGTCCGGCCGCCATGACGGTCTGTGAGAGACCGCTAGAGGTTCAGGTGTTACGCTTCATATCGCTACCTAAGAAGATGCGCCCCATAGCGGCTCTGCGCCTGCGCAGCACTATAGTGAGGTCGTTGCTTAACTAGACCGCTAGATGGCAGTCGATTTAACCTCTATATCTAAGAAGATAAAACCTTCAACTGTTTCTTCAAGAACAAAACAACAGAATCGATCCTGCTGATGTCACGAGTACTTGCAGTTTAATTTATTTTTGATGTATTTATTGATTTGCAGTTGTAAATAAGATCTCAATTTGATGACACAGCGTTTACAGTGCAGGACAATAACTCAAATAAACACCTGTGTTATTCTGCTGCATGAAGAAATAACATTTAAACAGAAGGTGTGGTTTAAGGTCCTGCAAGTTTGGTTTCCTCCTGGAGTACATGTGTGTGTTACATAATCCTGCTCGTCTGTAATTTAACTAAAAGCTGTGAAACCTGAGACCACACACACACACACACACACACACACACACACACACACACACACACTCTGGTACAGATGCTCTCGGATGTAAACATGTTGTTGGTCTCTAAGCAGCCATGTAAACAGCTCCACAGTGTGTGAGATGTTCTCAGGTGGAGGAAGACGTTGGAGGAGGCAGAGATGAAGAGCGACACCTGGAGTGTCATCGTCTGTTTGCTGGGACTTTTTGGTCAGAGTCTTCCTCGGTGGTTTGATGTATTCTTGCAGAAGTGGTGAGTACCCGTGTTGGTTCGGCTGGCGAGGAGGTCATGTGGGGCACCGGTGGGCTGCCATGTTTTCCTGGTGTGTTCAATGTTTTATATGTGAGACAAAGAAGCTCTACTGAAGGTTTCCTCGCAGCCCGGGGAGAAGAAAGCATAAGTAGCTTCACCTTAAGTTAGTTAAGATATGTTTTTCTGTCTTTATAATTAAAGGTCCACTCAGTGAGCTGTGTAGAGAGTGAGATGATAAAGGTATCTTACTCTCTGATCATTAAGGAAACATGCTATGTTGAAGTGCTGGCTTCTCTGACAACAATGCAGCAGCCAGTATGTCCTCCTTCTAACTTTACATTCTGCTCCTGAATGCTCTGGATTTGTTTGGACCAGAGAAGGTAGGCGCTTTTAAGACCCCCCCCACACGGCCGTTTTGGACGCCCCTCGGTTTGTCAGATATGAGAGCAGTTATCAGGTCAACAGGTGTTGCAGCGATGGAAGCGGTCAAGAGAAGTGATTCAGATAGAAGTGATTGTACCCGACCTAAAAAGCCTCTGCATGTTTCTAATAAGCTCCACGAGCAGAAACGTGCTCAAACTAGGATCAATATTGGAGATGCTTTTGAAAAATGGAGAGAGGTTAGAACACAGAAAGGTTTACAGACCCATGCAGAGCTGGATAAACACTGAAGCTTCAGAGTCCACCACATGGTGACCTGAGTGAACATCCACTCTAGAGAGGAGGGGGGGAGAGACAGCTCTCTATGATGTTTAGAATTTAGACTGCAGTACACATTTTAAACACTAGGGGGCAGAGTTACATTATAAACACAGGGAATGATTTTAGATTCACCAGTTTAACTGTCAAATGTGTTTTCAGTTTTCTGCTGCCCCCAAGTGGCCGAGAAAGAAACTACTAACAACTTATTTATTTTATTCATGAGCACATTTGATCAGTTAGACTCATGTTTCTTAAAGTAGAAAATATGTTTGACATGCACTCAGATGCAATAAAAACATGTTTTGTATATTCAGAATATTATAGATATAGACTGCAAGGTAAAAAACAAAACAAATTAAAAAAGAGCAGCACAAGAAACAAACTGTAGAGGTCAGAATGAGACAAGGAAAAACAAATATAATCAATAAAAAAGTGTTTATTTAGAGTCTAATTCTAACAGGTTATATAACATACAAAGTGTAATAATGCTGTAATTATGTATGATTATAAATGATCGTAAATATATTAGAAATAAGAAAATATCTTTATTATACACTATAAATTAAGCATCAGAAATACAAGAATTATTTATAAAAACAACAAATATATTCATATCTAACCGGAAGTCACAACAAAGAGCTGATATTTAAAGTTATTCAAAATAAATATAATAAAATAATAAAACAAACAAAAAGGACATTTAGATGAAATAATAATACTGTAAGGTAATTAATAATACCATAACTATAATTTAATAATACAAAATAAACGTTTAATTGGAGAGAAACGTTGTTTTTAAATTAATAAAGAGGAAGAAGGAGGAGAAGAGAGGGGAGGAGAAGAGGGGGGAGGAGAAGAGAGAGGAGGAGAAGAGAGAGGAGGAGACGAGGGGGGAGGAGTAGCAAGGAGGAAGAGGAGGAGCCGCAGGCGGAGGAAGAGGAGGCGTCCCATCCGTCTGTGTCCAGAGGAGAGGAGCGGCCGCCATGTTAACCAAGAAGCCCGGAACCTCGGTCCTCCCGACGGGTGAGCACAGCCTCTGTAGCCGGCCGCAGGGTCGCCTGAGCCCGGCCAGTGTTGCGGGGACACACCGCCGATCCCCTGCTTCTGAAGAACTCCTTTAAATGCACCAAAGTGAAAATGTCAATGAGTGAGAGAGGCAGAAAAACAGAGAGGAAGGGCTGGGATAGAAGCTGCCCTTTCTTCTTCTGGTTTATTTAATTAAGCATAATCTTGTTGTTTTAAAGGGAGGAGATTTAGTGTTTAAATGTTCATATTGATAGAAAAGACAAAGAAAGAAAAGCAAAGTAAGACTCCAGACTGTCCCTGAGTGTCTGTCACGTTTATTTATAGCAGCAGGAGAAGCAGGAGGATTCCCGGTGTGTTTACTGCCTGTTTACTGTTTACTGCCTGTTTACTGTTTACTGCCTGTTTACTGTTTACTGCCTGTTTACTGTTTACTGCCTGTTCTCCTCTAAGCCGCTGAACAACACGGTGTCTTTAACGTGTGTCCGCTGATTCTCCGTGTTTTAACGTCTCTGTGTTACCGAGTGTTGCTCACCAACGAACCGGCTCTTTTAAACGGTTCTTTAACGCTCCGAACAAACCGTCATAACTTTGATGAACACTCGTGAATCATCTGCATATAACATCTACAGTCGGATAACTTCCAGGAGAAAATGGATCTGTCGATGTTAAAAAGGTTTAAGAGTCACAAAGAGGACACGAAAATAATGTACTAAATGTGAAAAGAATCGTTAACAGAAACTGAGCTCAAATAAGAAAGTTCATCCATTTTATTTTTATAATTATAACTAACTAATTATTCTTCGGAACTAAGGAAACATTTTGATAAAAAGAACCCAATGTGTTTTTAAAGCAAAGATAAAAACCTTTATTGATAAAGATCGTCTAAGCGGGTCAAGCTAGCCGTCTTACGTCGAGGTCAGAGTACTCGATCTTTTTGTTTGTTACGATGCTCACTGTCAGATCAGGTGACCACACTGTGGCACCCCAACAATCTGTAGACCAATGAGATAAGGTTAGGGGCGAGGCTAGACGACACCTTGATTGTAAACAACAACAAAGAAGCCAGTTGTTCCAGATCTCAGAAAACATTTCCTCTCACAGCTCCTTCTTCAGAGTGTCCTATCAGAGTGTCCTAACAGAGTGTCCTAACAGAGTGTCCTATCAGAGTGTCCTATCAGAGTGTCCTAACAGAGTGTCCTATCAGAGTGTCCTATCAGAGTGTCCTATCAGAGTGTCCTAACAGAGTGTCCTATCAGAGTGTCCTAACAGAGTGTCCTATCAGAGTGTCCTATCAGAGTGTCCTAACAGAGTGTCCTAACAGAGTGTCCTATCAGAGTGTCCTATCAGAGTGTCCTAACAGTGTCCTATCAGAGTGTCCTAACAGTGTCCTATCAGAGTGTCCTAACAGAGTGTCCTATCAGAGTGTCCTAACAGAGTGTCCTAACAGAGTGTCCTATCAGAGTGTCCTATCAGAGTGTCCTAACAGTGTCCTATCAGAGTGTCCTAACAGAGTGTCCTATCAGAGTGTCCTATCAGAGTGTCCTAACAGTGTCCTATCAGAGTGTCCTAACAGAGTGTCCTATCAGAGTGTCCTATCAGAGTGTCCTAACAGAGTGTCCTAACAGAGTGTCCTAACAGAGTGTCCTATCAGAGTGTCCTAACAGTGTCCTATCAGAGTGTCCTAACAGTGTCCTATCAGAGTGTCCTAACAGAGTGTCCTATCAGAGTGTCCTAACAGTGTCCTATCAGAGTGTCCTAACAGAGTGTCCTATCAGAGTGTCCTAACAGTGTCCTATCAGAGTGTCCTAACAGAGTGTCCTATCAGAGTGTCCTATCAGAGTGTCCTAACAGAGTGTCCTATCAGAGTGTCCTAACAGAGTGTCCTAACAGAGTGTCCTATCAGAGTGTCCTAACAGAGTGTCCTAACAGAGTGTCCTAACAGAGTGTCCTAACAGAGTGTCCTATCAGAGTGTCCTATCAGAGTGTCCTATCAATGTCCTATCAGAGTGTCCTATCAGAGTGTCCTATCAGTGTCCTATCAGAGTGTCCTATCAGAGTGTCCTGTCTTAACCCTGACGCCCACGTTCTGTTTTCCTGTCTTTCATTAGCGTAGACGGAAGAGGAAGAGGAAGGAGGGAAGGAGGGAGGGAGGGAGGGAGTGTACGAGTCCCTGTCACTCAGTCAGAAGCTGTCGTTAGCTTGTTACATAGTGGAGCTAGCAGTGCAGTAATAATAATCTGTGTTGTCTTGTTGTGATTTGAGTCAACAGCTCGTCAATACAAAGCACCAAACTTCCCTTTGTCCACCTTCAAAATAAAAGCACCACAGGTTATAATGTTTGCAAGGAGAAATTCACAGAGAAGAAAATATTTAGCGTGGGCTGCTACACGAGCTGCTCGCGTGCTGTTAGGACACGGTGTGATAATTATTAATAATTATTAATCATTATTAATCATTATTAATCATTATTAATAATTAATAATAATAATAATTAATCATTATTAATCATTATTAATCATTATTAATCATTATTAATAATTAATAATAATTATTAATCATTATTAATCATTATTAATAATGATGAATAATTATTAATAATTAATAATAATTAATAATAATTATTAATCATTATTAATAATTATTAATGTGCTTTCCTAAACAAATCTTTTGGGTTGTTTTTAGGGAGATATCCGCCTTCTTTTTGTTTAAAGCTAAAGCTAGGTTTTAGCTTTAGCTTTTTAAATAGGTTTAAATCATCTGTAAACGCTAACTGAGACAATTTTCTTAAATATTACAATCTGAGTATTTTTATTTTATGATAAAATGAAATAAAACGACGAAGAGAAAACAAACCAATCACAGATAAGACACGTCAGTTAAACGTGTTTTACGCCAGCTGTCAGTTCTATTTAAAAAAAAAAAGAAAAGCTCCTTATTAATGTTGATTTAGACATGCTAATGCTAATGCTAATGGGCTGTTTTTATAAGAAGGCTAATGTAGCTTTGTGTTAGCATGACGCTGTTGGGACCGTTAATTGCTCGACTTAGTTTTTACGATAATTTACAGACAATACAAACGATGTTCCTTTAGTTACACAGGGTTTCAATTAGCTATGTGACTGTTAGCCTACTAGCTGACTGTTAGCCTACTAGCTGACTGTTAGCCTGCTAGCTAATATCCGTGTAATTGAGGTGTAGCTAGGTTAACACAGGATCCTGAAGTCGACTTGTGTATCAGTGAATTGTTTCCTTTGCATTGTGTTTTTTGAATGTGACACTAATGTAAACACAGGAAACCAGTCTAGCTTTGCAGTTAGCCTCTTTGATGCTATTAGCATTTAGCTTGCCGTTATCTTGATGGATTTTGTCAGTATTGCAGTTTCTCTCTTTAGCCTTTGTTTTGCTCG
>NC_089217.1:267819-280319 GCF_963930695.1 Labrus bergylta
CCTCCCAACCCAACGGCCTGGCTCCTCCCCTCAGCACCACGCGGCCCGGCCTGCCGCTGCCCGACCGCCAGCCCTCCGAGACCCCCCACCACTGCCGGCAGGGCAGCGCCGCCTCCAACAAGTCGACAGACAGCAAGCCAAAGCCCAGCACGCTGTCCCCCGAGCAGGCCATGAAGCAGTTCATGTCCAAGATGTCGTCGTTTGAGCACCACGAGGTCTTCAGCTACCCCGAGGGTGAGCGCCGTTCATTTCTCTAAATACGCCTTCGATACAATAGAATAGAATAGAATGACTTTATTGATCCCAAACTGGGAAATTGTGCTGTTACAGCAAATAAAACAATATAAGTAGATACAATACAATAAGAGTAGATACATAAATAAAACTAAAGAGATTTATACATCAAGGATTTAACTTAACATTCTTAATTTTAAAAAAAAATAAATACAACATTTCTTCAGACTTTACTAAATGTAAAAATACATGCTGGAGGTAAGAGATGTAATGAAATAAATAATAATAATAACAAAGAATATGTAAAGAGATGATGGCGTCCTTCTTCTCCTCAGTGTTTTTTGTTGGTCCCAATGCCAAGAAGAGGTCAGGGGTGATGGGCGGAGCCAACAACGGTGGCTATGACGACGATCAGGGATCCTACATCCACGTTCCACACGACCACGTCTCATACCGCTACGAAGTCCTGAAGGTCATTGGAAAGGGCAGTTTTGGACAGGTACGCACCCCAGAGCGATCAGCCAGAAGAAGAGTCTTTAAAGTCTTTAAACACTTAAATGTAGAAATCAAGTATCTCCTCTGAAAATAACTTTGTGAGTCATGACTGTCTACAATGGGTGTAACACCCGAGTCCCACTGTCTGTGATGTTTTCAGAGTTTTCAGAGTCCTATCTTCACTTTGTTTACATCGCCAGGACGGCCGGCTGACTCCTCCCCTCGTGTATAAAAGTTGTTTAATTGAGGGACTAGAGAAAAGAAGAATAACATACTGTACTCACTGCTTAACTGTGTTTCTAGATCACGCTCATTTCAGGTAAATTTACATGCAGTGTGAAGATACCAGCATAATAAAGATCACTAGCATTAGCATGCTAACACATCTGCTGGATCAAAACATCACATATAAAGCCTTTAAAGTAAAGAAAGGTGCAGCTTTAAGAAACGGTCCATCAGATAAATGTAATGTTATCCCCCCCCCCCCCCTGCAGGTAGTGAAGGCCTTTGACCACAAGTCTCAGACACACGTGGCTCTGAAGATGGTCCGCAACGAGAAGCGCTTCCACCGGCAGGCGGCGGAGGAGATCCGCATCCTGGAGCACCTGAGGAAGCAGGACAAGGACTCGAGCATGAACGTGATCCACATGCTGGAGAACTTCACCTTCAGGAACCACATCTGCATGACCTTCGAGCTGCTCAGCATGAACCTGTACGAGCTCATCAAGAAGAACAAGTTCCAGGGCTTCAGCCTCCCGCTGGTCAGGAAGTTCGCCCACTCCATCCTGCAGTGTCTGGACTCGCTGCACAAGAACCGCATCATCCACTGCGACCTCAAACCCGAGAACATTTTACTGAAGCAGCAGGGACGCAGCGGCATCAAGGTAGGGCAGAAGAGTCCAGGTCTGGGTCTCTGAAAGCTTCCTGATCCGTCTCTTAAACATTCTCTCCCTCTCTCTTCAGGTCATAGATTTTGGTTCCAGCTGTTACGAACATCAAAGAGTTTACACCTACATCCAGTCCAGGTTCTACAGAGCGCCAGAGGTCATTCTGGGTAAGTCGAGGCGACCGCTGCATTTACTTTGGATTGGTTGCTGACGCTAGTTTCAGATCCATGATTCAGATCCAAACTTCATATCAGAATCAGAATCAGATTTATTTTCAAGGAATTTAACTTCAGTGAACTGTGCTCTCTTATGTTCAGGTACAACATTAAATATCAACAATAAACAGAATAAGAAAGGACTAATATTTACATGACTAAACATGAAACAATGGTGAATAGTGCAGAAGATGCTGAAGTAACATGATAATAAGTAAAATGCAGTTATGTGACAGATGGGTTAATTCAAATGTAAGATATATTCTGGTCAGATTTCTGTCATTTGGCAGTTAAAGACTTTTTATTGACGATAAGTTTGAATGTTTTCTGATGGTGGATGATCGATCTGCAGTTTGGGTCCGGTTCTGTCTTCAGGGTTAGTCTGAGTCTAAAAGCTTTATTGAAGAAGAAGTTAGAAGTTGTCTTTTTGAATCCAGACTCTGACCTCTGACTCGCCTCCTTCAGGCTCCAGGTACGGGATGCCGATCGACATGTGGTCTCTGGGCTGCATCCTGGCCGAGCTGCTGACGGGTTACCCGCTGTTACCGGGGGAAGACGAGGCCGATCAGCTGGCCTGCGTCATCGAGCTTCTGGGCATGCCCAGTCAGAAGCTCCTAGACGCCTCCAAGAGAGCCAAGAACTTTGTGTCGTCTAAAGGTTTCCCGCGGTACTGCACCGTGACCACGCTGCCCGACGGAACCACCGCGTTGAACGGCGGCCGCTCACGGCGAGGGAAGGTACGCGGCCCGCCGGGTAGCAAGGACTGGAGCGCAGCGCTGAAGGGCTGCGACGACCCGCTCTTCCTGGACTTCCTCAAACAGTGTCTGGAGTGGGACCCGGTACTCAGGATGACGCCCAGCCAGGCGCTGCGTCACTCGTGGCTGAGGAGACGACTTCCCAAACCGCCAACAGGAACGACCACGGGGGACAAGACGACCTCCTCCTCCTCCAAACGGGTCACCACCGAGGGCACCATCACCTCCATCTCCAAGCTCGCCACCACCTCCTCCACCACCACGTCCTCCTCCTCCAAAACCAGGACTAACTTGGCGGCGATCACCGACGCCAACGGGAACATCCAGCCGCGGACGGTTCTGCCCAAACTGGTCAGCTGAGAGCGAGCGTGTCCCGCTCGCTGTGGTGGGAAAACCAAAGCTTTGATCACGAGCAGTCAGCTGGAACTGAATTAAACTGGTTCTGTCCAGTTTTAGAGAGAGTTTGTTTTTTTCACGTTGGTGGCGTGCGTTCAGCACGAGGAAGCGAAGTTTTGGAGACGGGCAGAGTGGCGAGCTGAAGGAAACCCGGGGGTCGTTTAGACTCCTCCCTCTTTAAAAAGAAAAAGTGTGTTTATGTGAAGCTGCTCAGACAATCAGAACACGACACTCTGTAGCTCCAAACACACGCCACGAACACGCCACTAACACGCCACGAACACGCCACTAACACGCCACGAACACGCCACGAACACGCCACTAACACGGTGCTGACGAGGGAACAAGACTTTAAGCTTTCAGCTAAATAATCCATTTAACACCAAAAACACATTTTATGACTTCAGTTGGTTTGAACACCACGCCGCGGCTAACAGGAAATTAGACGCCCATATTTGGTAATTTCTTGTTTTTAATCACCTGCAGACATCGCCAATGTGTGCTCTCGTAGATGGCGTGCAGGCGTTTCATTTTAATCTCTGCTGGGTTCAGATGTCGTGTTTTTAAACTTTGGATACCGTCGATCGTTAAGTTAACAGATCGTATCGAAAAAATTTTATAACCGTGGTCGGAGATTTCCGTTTGATTCTGAAGTCAACGCTACAAACACGCTTCAGCTAGCTTTACAGAGCGCCACAGGAATGAGTCCTAAAACCAGGAAGTAAGTTAGCATGTTAGCTCCATGGGGTCTAACGTCTAAAAGTCAACGTGGATTTTGAATGTGTTTGTGGTTAGACTCCTGAAATAAGGTCTGTGGTTAACACAAGCTGAAGAGATGTTGGTGTTTTGTTAGAGCACATAAACTACGTTAGGTAATACCTCCACTTGTGAAGTCTGAAGTTTTTACTCGTCTTTAAAAAGGCGGTTGCTAACAAGCGGCTAAATGTGACTACAGTGGTTGTCGGGGTCATTAAAGGTCATCACGCCGGACACAGAGGGCGGGAACTCTCTCACTAGTCGGAGATGTCTCCTGTAGGTTTAATCTTTAGGTTCAGGTGAATATTATGTTAGTAAACTATTTATTAAGCTACGTGGATTAGTTTATCAGAGATCGTCTGAAGCGTAACGCTAGTGACGTCACAATCATCCCACCGTGGTGTAGTTAGCTTTAGCATAACGTTAGCTTTTTACTTCTGTCGGCCACATTAACTCTTCAAACATCATAAAAATGGCGTTCATCTGTGAAGATGATCCTGCTGAACAAAACGCCTACGCTTCAGAAACGTGTGTTTAACACAGAGATTATTTTCTGCAATGATCCAAAATCCAATGAAAACATCCCAGAGGAGGATTCTGGTTAGACCCCATGGAGATGATACTTCAGGGTCTACAAAAATACATCATATGGTTTGTTCTCTATCGTCGTTCATCTCTCAGTTTGGGGAACATGGGGTGGGTTGGGGGGGGGGGGCGGCATTGGGACCCACTAATCTTCTTCATGGTCATTTTAAAACTGAACGTTAGCTAGTAGTTAGCTAACTTTAAACCGGTCAGGTCACCTAGCTAGCCTTAGCCTTTATTAGCCTGTTAGCTCGTGGCTGAAGCACAGATCCAGAGTTTGTTGAAGGAGAAGAAGAGAAACGGGCTGTGGCGCTCTGGGATTATGGGTAGTGTAGTTCTTTTCCTCAATATCCTGAATTAACCGTGTTGTTCTTAAAGGTCGATATCAGACGAGCTCGTGGTCAGTCTGATGGTTATGACATCACGGCTCCGGAGACGGGAGACGACATGGTTAGAGAGAAAACTGAGATTCCAACAATAAAGTCAGAATGTTACAATCTGGACTTTACAAATATATACTTAAATCTTGTGATACGACAGCTGAAGTCTCAGCATTACAAACATTCTGGCGCCCGATGCTCGCCGTCGTAGTTTTTTAACCCGTATGTGGAAAATCAAATATTCAAAAACAAAACTGAATTAAAAAGATGAAAAAGTTTCAAATGTCGTTATAATAACGTTTGGACCGGCAGAAAGTCTCTGATGAACTGACTGTTAACGTTGGGCGAGGGGGGGGGGGGGCGCGGCGGGGGGCGGGGGGGCGGGGATGGGCGGGGTCTAAAGATAATTCTAATTTATTTATTTTAGAATTTAATGAATATTTATTGATCTGATCACAAACAGACTTTATGGTGCGTGTGTGCGTGTGTGCGTGTGTGTCTGTGTGTGTTAAAGCTTGTTCCTTCACAAAAACACACAATCTGAACGCATGCTGCAGTCTGGCTCCGCCCACAGGAAGTGTGTCTCACTGGGTTGAGGATTTAGAAGAGGAGGAGGATGAAGAGGAGGAAGTTGGATCGCTATCGCCGTGGCGACCGTGATGTAATGTAGCACATGAAGAAGTGGACGACCGTGATGGTGATGCACAGATGGAACTGATAATGTATAACACACAGACACTACCTGCTCCGCCCATCTCAGGGGATGCTCCGCCCCCCTCCTGGACCTAGGCAGGAATCAGGAAGTAACTGAACTATAAGTTGGAGGAAGTGAGGAGGGGGGCGGTCCTCTCTGATGTTTTTGTGTTGTTGTTGTTTGTTTTCTAAAGTTTGATTGTTGATTTTTTAATTTTGTAATTTTTTTAGTAAGACGAGTGCTGAGAGTCGTAACTTTGTGCCTTCAGTATCTCATCGCCATGCCACGCCCAACACACACACACACACACACACACACACACACACACACACACACACACACACACACACACACACACACACACACACACACACACACACACACACACACACACACACACACACACACACACACACACACACACACACACACACACACACACACACACACACACACACACACACACCCCCCCCAGTGGTGTCAATGAAATAAAAGAACAACACTCGCAATGATGATGTCATAAAGTTAGATACTGCAGCCAGAGTGCTGATTGGCTCCTGGATTGAGACATGAAACTCCTCCAGGTTAGTTTTGCCCTGAACTCAGACTGTCAGGCCGTGACGCTCACAGCGACGCCCTCTCGCTTCACTTCAACCTGAATGAAAACGTAGAAGCATTAAGACCGACAAGCGGCCAAAGTTTAACCTGTCTGTTTGAAAACATCCCATAATAGAGCCATGAACACCACTGGTCTTTTTCATTACAGAAGGCTGGATACTTAATTATCCCAGTTTTTCTGAACACAGCATTAAAAGCAGACATGGCAGCCCATTCCTGCCAGAGGAAAAATAAAAACAAGTTTCTTGTTTTAATCACCAAAACAAACTCAGAGCGACATGTTGCTAACGTAACGTGCAGTCTAAACACTGTCAAGAGTTCAAAGGTCATTCCTCTCCAACGCTGTCCTTTGATTAATGAACAGCTGTTGAATCAAACTGTCCTCTGAGTGTCACTCCGAATTATTTATCACTTTCTGTTCATATTTCGTCTACAGAAATGGTCGTGCCGCGGTTTGTAGCTTTACACTGATCAACACGTGCGTGCGTGCGTGCGTGCGTGCGTGCGTGCGTGCGTGCGTTGGGCTGAGGTGGGTTTAAAACATGGCTGCACAATGTTCAGACACATATCAGCCACTTGTCGCCTCGGGACAAACCGGCGACGCCTGTTGACGACATGGCTAAGCTAACACTAGCCGATTGACCGCTAGCGTCCAGCCGCTAGCTGCTGCACTGATGTTTTACTCTACAGTGAAGCTAACACTAGCCTACTGCTAATTGACTGCTAGTAGCACCTAGCAAGTTTTTACCTTCTATCTACAGCTGTGTTGTGGCCTCACATAGGGGCTCACATTAGCTGTTAGCTTAGCACAAATGTGGTTTTGAAGCATTCTTTATCCATGTTGGTACCTCAGACTGCTCAGTTATTATTCTTATTGTTGTCATTGTGACTAACGCCCAGGGCATTTGGTTGAATCTACCAAAGTGCATTCCTTTACAAAGCTAGCTGAGCGCTAGCTGCTCGAATAGAAAGACAGACAGGTAGAAGAAGGTGAGACAGGAAGTGACAAGAGAGAAGCAGCAGCTGCCTTTCAGACAAAACGGAGGGAAGGAGAACGTGATGGTGTTTTTGTTTTTGTTTTTCTCAGCTGTTGTCCTGACAGAAACATGAAGTCTTTAAACGACCTCTTGGTAGCAAAAAAAAAAAAAAAAAAAAAAAAAAGTTTTTTGTTCTGCTCATGTGTGAAAGCAGCTGTAGCTTAACTAGCCTGCTAGCTCGTTACCACGCTAGCCAGTTAGCCTACTAGCTCATAAGCCATTCGGCTTCTATCAGGAGGTCTCTGCAGCCAGAGGTTAGCCGCGGTTAGCTTGAAGCGGCTAGCTTGAAGCAGCGCTGTATTTCTGTGACGTTTGCCAGCTGGTTTTTTTGTGGATTTTATCTGTAAATAATGTGGAAAATGTTTGAATAATCATTTTTTGGGTTGAATGCGCCGCTGTGCCACATCACGGCCAGTTTTACAACGTACTGTATCTCCTGTACAGAACACAGAAGTCGACACTTTTCTAGTGAGCCTTTGTTAAAGTTTATTGTGGTGGAAAATGATTATTATTAATAAAACAGTTTTATTGTTGATGGTTTATGAATCGTTCTTTCAGCAGCTCGGTGTGTTCACGAATACGTTACGACGTTCAGGTCGACAGAAGAAAACATTTGAAACCTCACAATCGAGAAATTTGATGAATGTTTCAAAGAATTACATTCAAGCTAGCAAGCTAATGCTAATGGACTACATTACCCATAAGGCTTCCGATGTTTGGCCGTTATTCATGTGACAATTTTAGCTAGAAATGTTTGGTTAGCTTAACAGCTAACTGACTTTCTTCTTTTTAAAGTATTATGTGAGGCCAAAAACATGTTGCTCTAAAAAAGCAGCCAAAGCAAAGCGGAGGCTGAAGTCCTGGGAACACGACCGTAGGTTGTTTTTCATGTTCTGATGTCAAAATGATGAAATCTGTTTTCCAGGACGAGGACTGAAGTCATGGAGGGTAGCTCCTCCCCCCTCTCTCTCCTGCAGCCACATCAAACATCTAGAAACACAAACGGAGGTTATTTTTATAGTAAACTTCCCACCATGACGATCCTTTATTTAGAAAGAGGTTACCATGACAACGCATGAAAGCTCCCCGTCACAGGTGCTGATTAATGTAGCGTGGTCGACGCAGAGGATGTGGCATCACCGCCAGGAGGAAACGAGCAGGTCCCATTGTCATGACAACCGGGACTCTTTGGCAGCGAGACGTCGTCGAGGTGATAAATCATTAAAACTCATCTTTTATCCCGATGTGTCGTTACTTCTCATTTAAGATTTGCTTCCTAAACTTTTTGCTTTCACCGTTGACTGTAAAGACGGACGACACGTCTCCACCTCATCCCGTTGTGCAAAAATGAAGCCAAAATACTCGGCCACAGGCGCTGACTTATTGCTCGTTTTTAGCAAAAGGAGAGCTCATCCCCTCCAGCTCAGAGAAATCATCTCCTGAAAGTGATTAAATTAAGTTTTTAAGCCAAATGTTCCCGTTTCCTCACAGCCTGCTTTCAACGCTCCCGTTAGCGTTTCTGTTCCACGGCCAAGCGGGATAAGAGCTACGGCAGGTCAGAGGTCAAAACACCAGAACTTGTTGTTTTTCTTTGTAAACTTTCACACAAGTTGACCTTTGACCCATCTGAGTTGAACTGTTTCTAAATGGTTTAAAATGTTGTGAAAAGTACTGAAACAAAACAAAATGTTTCAGGCTTAAAGTTTTAAGCCGACACTGTGATTAGATTTAAACTACTTTATTTTTCTCTTATTCTGGTCTGAAACCTTCAGCGTGGACGTCAGTTACACTTTCTCCTGAGTTTCTGCTTAGTCAGTGAACGCCTCTTAGCTGCTGCTCAGTGACGGTGTGTTCGAGGTTAATCCGGATTTGTGTGTGTGTGTGTGTGTGTGTGTGTGTGTGTGTGTGTGTGTGTGTGTGTGTGTGTGTGTGTGTGTGTGTGTGTGTGTGTGTCTATTTAAAACTGGATGTAGCTCAGAGCTCAGCAGGAGTTCATTACAGCAGCAAACAGAAACACACACACACACACACACACACACACACACACACACACACAGGTAACCTGATAGAGTGTGGCCTACTGCAAAGGATTATGGGTCCAAATTAATATCCTCTTACTGTACAAATGTCACAGCAGCTTCACCCACAACATCATCATCATGTTCACTTAGGGCGCTCTTTAACCGAGCGGCTGGTTCAGCTTTATGTAACGAGAGCCGACCACGGCGAGACGTTCTGCAGCCGAAAAATCTGTCGAGGAAATCGTTTGAAAGCTGAGAGACGTTAAATACAACAATTCTTTTTTTTTAAAGATTTATTTTTTGGGCTTTTTCGTGCCTTTAATGCAGAGAGAGGACAGTGGATAGAGTCAGAAACCAGGGAGAGAGAGGACAGTGGATAGAGTCAGAAACCAGAGAGAGAGAGGACAGTGGATAGAGTCTGAAACCAGTGAGAGAGAGAGAGGACAGTGGATAGAGTCAGAAACCAGGGAGAGAGAGGACAGTGGATAGAGTCAGAAACCAGAGAGAGAGAGGACAGTGGATAGAGTCAGAAACCAGGGAGAGAGAGGACAGTGGATAGAGTCAGAAACCAGGGAGAGAGAGGACAGTGGATAGAGTCAGAAACCAGAGAGAGAGAGGACAGTGGATAGAGTCTGAAACCAGTGAGAGAGAGAGAGGACAGTGGATAGAGTCAGAAACCAGAGAGAGAGAGGACAGTGGATAGAGTCTGAAACCAGTGAGAGAGAGAGAGGACAGTGGATAGAGTCTGAAATCAGAGAGAGAGAGAGAGGACAGTGGATAGAGTCAGAAACCAGTGAGAGAGAGGACAGTGGATAGAGTCTGAAACCAGTGAGAGAGAGAGAGGACAGTGGATAGAGTCAGAAACCAGAGAGAGAGAGGACAGTGGATAGAGTCAGAAACCAGGGAGAGAGAGGACAGTGGATAGAGTCTGAAACCAGTGAGAGAGAGAGAGGACAGTGGATAGAGTCAGAAACCAGAGAGAGAGAGGACAGTGGATAGAGTCTGAAACCAGTGAGAGAGAGAGAGGACAGTGGATAGAGTCTGAAATCAGAGAGAGAGAGAGAGGACAGTGGATAGAGTCAGAAACCAGAGAGAGAGAGAGGACAGTGGATAGAGTCTGAAACCAGTGAGAGAGAGAGAGGACAGTGGATAGAGTCAGAAACCAGAGAGAGAGAGGACAGTGGATAGAGTCTGAAACCAGAGAGAGAGAGGACAGTGGATAGAGTCTGAAACCAGTGAGAGAGAGAGAGGACAGTGGATAGAGTCAGAAACCAGAGAGAGAGAGGACAGTGGATAGAGTCAGAAACCAGAGAGAGAGAGAGAGGACAGTGGATAGAGTCAGAAACCAGAGAGAGAGAGAGAGGACAGTGGATAGAGTCAGAAACCAGAGAGAGAGAGAGGACAGTGGATAGAGTCTGAAACCAGAGAGAGAGAGAGGACAGTGGATAGAGTCAGAAACCAGAGAGAGAGAGGACAGTGGATAGAGTCAGAAACCAGGGAGAGAGAGGACAGTGGATAGAGTCTGAAACCAGAGAGAGAGAGAGGACAGTGGATAGAGTCAGAAACCAGAGAGAGAGAGGACAGTGGATAGAGTCTGAAACCAGAGAGAGAGAGAGAGGACAGTGGATAGAGTCAGAAACCAGAGAGAGAGAGAGAGGACAGTGGATAGAGTCTGAAACCAGAGAGAGAGAGAGGACAGTGGATAGAGTCTGAAACCAGTGAGAGAGAGGACAGTGGATAGAGTCTGAAACCAGAGAGAGAGAGAGAGGACAGTGGATAGAGTCAGAAACCAGTGAGAGAGAGGACAGTGGATAGAGTCTGAAACCAGTGAGAGAGAGGACAGTGGATAGAGTCTGAAACCAGAGAGAGAGAGGACAGTGGATAGAGTCTGAAACCAGAGAGAGAGAGGACAGTGGATAGAGTCAGAAACCAGAGAGAGAGAGGACAGTGGATAGAGTCAGAAACCAGAGAGAGAGAGAGGACAGTGGATAGAGTCTGAAACCAGGGAGAGAGAGGACAGTGGATAGAGTCTGAAACCAGGGAGAGAGAGAGGACAGTGGATAGAGTCTGAAACCAGAGAGAGAGAGAGGACAGTGGATAGAGTCAGAAACCAGAGAGAGAGAGGACAGTGGATAGAGTCTGAAACCAGAGAGAGAGAGAGGACAGTGGATAGAGTCTGAAACCAGAGAGAGAGAGAGGACAGTGGATAGAGTCAGAAACCAGAGAGAGAGAGGACAGTGGATAGAGTCTGAAACCAGAGAGAGAGAGAGGACAGTGGATAGAGTCTGAAACCAGAGAGAGAGGACAGTGGATAGAGTCTGAAACCAGAGAGAGAGAGGACAGTGGATAGAGTCAGAAACCAGAGAGAGAGAGAGGACAGTGGATAGAGTCAGAAACCAGAGAGAGAGAGGACAGTGGATAGAGTCTGAAACCAGAGAGAGAGAGAGGACAGTGGATAGAGTCTGAAACCAGAGAGAGAGGACAGTGGATAGAGTCAGAAACCAGAGAGAGAGAGGACAGTGGATAGAGTCTGAAACCAGAGAGAGAGAGGACAGTGGATAGAGTCTGAAACCAGAGAGAGAGAGAGGACAGTGGATAGAGTCAGAAACCAGAGAGAGAGAGGACAGTGGATAGAGTCAGAAACCAGAGAGAGAGAGGACAGTGGATAGAGTCAGAAACCAGAGAGAGAGAGAGGACAGTGGATAGAGTCAGAAACCAGAGAGAGAGAGAGGACAGTGGATAGAGTCTGAAACCAGAGAGAGAGAGGACAGTGGATAGAGTCTGAAACCAGAGAGAGAGAGAAGACAGTGGATAGAGTCAGAAACCAGAGAGAGAGAGGACAGTGGATAGAGTCAGAAACCAGAGAGAGAGAGAGGACAGTGGATAGAGTCAGAAACCAGAGAGAGAGAGGACAGTGGATAGAGTCTGAAACCAGAGAGAGAGAGAGGACAGTGGATAGAGTCAGAAACCAGAGAGAGAGAGGACAGTGGATAGAGTCTGAAACCAGAGAGAGAGAGAGGACAGTGGATAGAGTCTGAAACCAGAGAGAGAGAGGACAGTGGATAGAGTCAGAAACCAGAGAGAGAGAGAGGACAGTGGATAGAGTCTGAAACCAGAGAGAGAGAGAGGACAGTGGATAGAGTCTGAAACCAGAGAGAGAGAGGACAGTGGATAGAGTCTGAAACCAGGGAGAGAGAGGACAGTGGATAGAGTCTGAAACAAGAGAGAGAGAGAGGACAGTGGATAGAGTCTGAAACCAGAGAGAGAGAGGACAGTGGATAGAGTCAGAAACCAGAGAGAGAGAGAGGACAGTGGATAGAGTCAGAAACCAGAGAGAGAGAGGACAGTGGATAGAGTCTGAAACCAGAGAGAGAGAGGACAGTGGATAGAGTCAGAAACCAGAGAGAGAGAGAGGACAGTGGATAGA